>NW_016164250.1:4031-32500 GCF_001687245.7 Rhagoletis zephyria | reverse complement strand
GTATACTTTTAACTGATAACTGATAAAGCACTTAGTTTTTAAAAATTTACCACTTTCCCCTAAGCTGATAGCAGAATGTATAATCGGTTTCAATTTTTAATGTTCAATAGTAGAAAGCGCTTTCCGTTGATTGTCCGTGAATGCAAATGTTAGTATATACATACTCGTTTATGTGCACATAACATTGATAAATAGATATTAACACTAACCACATTTAACTACATATTCGCTCAGGTTTGGCACTCAAAAAGAAAATGAAAGCAACTTACGGTTTTTTTTTTCGTATCACTCGCCGTTAAGTTATGGCTTATTTATGTTTGTACTTATTTTCGTTTAAATTAAAGAAGAAACTTTTACTAAATTTTACGCATAAAAATTTACCTGCTTCACTAAATAGGCCCACAATAACCAATTTCCGTTTAACTCTAACAANTTAAGCCCATTTGCAGAAAGTTCAAAATTTGTTATACTTTATTTGAAAGTAAATACACAGCTGCTCACCTAGCCTCAGCTGACTTTGAAAATATGTATGTATGTACCATAGATAGCCGTCGATTATGCGTTTTTCTTCGTTTTTGTGTGTGTTTTTTTTATCATATCGATTTCAGTGAGTGGGGTGTGAAATAACAGTTCATTGTTACACTTTTGACTTCAGTGACGAAGAAAGTAGGCAACATGGAAATACTTTAACCCTTTAGGCGGCAGCAAGTAGGTTTCGCTTTGAATGACTTTTGGGATATTAATTACACTTTTAATAACCACCTAAGCGATTATAGCGCAGTCCGTTAAGGCAAGGCTGTCGTTTCTCATGTCAAGTGAAGCCAGGTCCCTCTGCAGCTGGTTTCTGTCCCTGTGATACCACCAATAGGATCGGCTTAGAATACTTTCAGTGCTAGCGCGTTTGCATTCATATTAGTACGACACATAGTGGAGCAGTTTCGAAGTTTACCATTCAAAAAGGTCTATAGTCTACAAGTCTTGCTGGATTTTACATTTTTTTTTTTGTTATTTAAAGATAACAAAAGTTTACAAAAAAAAAAGAGTTTTTGCATATTGAACCAAACCTCTATATCCCTATGTTATTCAACGCCCTGCATGCGAATCCGAAATCTATTAGCCTCCATGACGTCAGGTTCGACGGGTAAGTAGGGAAAATTCAATACAATTCTTCGGAATTTGACCTTTAGATGAGCGTGTAGATGACCTTACCGGCGACAACAAACACTTGTGTACATATGTATATGAATTTTTATTTTTATTGAATATATTTTTGTTTCCTACTTGACCGACCCTCAAATGACTTCGAACCTGGCGGTTAACGGACCCCGGACCCGGATTTAGCGAGTCGAAAGCCACATATATATGAATTTTCAGGTTTATTCATCTCAGCTCATTGTTCAATGGACACAAAGGCCCGTCAATCTTTCGTAGAATATTTCTGTCGAACATTCCCAGCGCCATTTCATCGGTGTTGCCATTCCGCATTCTTCTGCGCCATATACCAGCAAGTGTCTTATATGTAGAAAGTGTTTGTTTGAAGACAGGATATACCTACATACTTCGTTTTTACTTGTTCACCTCTAGCACCACAAAATATTCAACTTGGAAATGGCAGAAATTTGTATTGAATTTGTTGAGGCCGATGTGAGAAAAAAGCCCCTTAGGTTCTCCTCCAGCGGGTATGTTTCAAAATTTGCGGTATCGTGAGTACTGTGTTCGATTTACCGGGTCTGAAGCTTTAGCTTGAGCTGTTATTCCATCGCTGCACAGAGGCGTGTGCGTCCAAGTCGATGTTTGTCCTCGGAGCGTACGTCCATCTAAAGCAATAGAAGCACCCGGGACATTACCATAACTTCTGCCATTACTGTTTGCACTATCATTACCATTAGCATAAGGATTTCCGTTACCATTCCAATGTCATTACTACATATTACCACTACCATAAACACTTCATAATTCCCTTTTTTTATCCCAGTAGAAACAATATTTTTAAACCCGAACTGAAAACATTTTTATTTCCAAAAATTTGTATATGTAAATTAAAACACTTTCCTAATAATTATTAGAAAATAGAATATATACAAGAAATATATAATACAGCGCATATAGCGCATGACATACATATGCAGGAATAAACTTTTGTTTAAATAAAGAAAACCTTTTTTGAAATTCAACTTTTTTCGAGCAGTGTTTTTTTGGAATCAAAAAAATAAATATACATTTAAATATTAAGATAATATGAATGCGTAATGTAAGTAAGTGGATGGCCCTTAAAAATATCAATATCTTAATTGTGTATGTGGCATCCCTTTACAAAATAAAGGCATCCACGAAAATTACAAAATTTTGAAAATAGTTTTTAGGGGTCGCTACCGGGGTTTGAAAAACTTTAAATCTGATAATTTGACAAATTATTGAAAACAATTTATAAAAACTCATCGCCAAATAATGTAATGTTTTATTGAGCTCCAAAGACTGTTGTTTGGGAATAACTGCAACTTTTAATTTTTTTTTTAATTTTCACTAAGTTGTACAACACAAAAAAATGGAGCGTTAGTATAGATTTCCTGAGTTCAAAACGCATATTTTTTTTATTTTTATTTTTTGAAATTTTTTTGACATAATGGTATTTTTCTGTGTTGCGGAGCATGATTTCATTCGTGACTAAACTCACAAGTTCGATCAATGCGCTGAGTTATAGCTGGTCAAGTCAAGTGTGGGTTTTTTGCGTTGAAAAATAATTTCAAAACGCTAAAAATTATTTAAAAATTTAAAAATTTTCCTGATCGTTTTTATTTCATTCATAGAATAATATGAAGAAGTATCACATACAAAATTAAGATTTTGATATTTTTTTACCCCCTAATACATTTATTAAATTAAATTTCGGAATTCTTAAGCTCTAGACGCTAGAAGCCGCTAAGTTTTGCGCGCAACAATAGTTAATTTAAATTTTTTATTTTGTGAACTGGTTTCAGTTGTGTAATTTCAAACAGTCGAAAATATAATTTTAAGAAAAATAAATTTTCAGTTTTCTAATTTTTCTTACTACAATTTATAAGTTTCGATATTTTTTACCTCGGCATGTTATTAACTACATACATAGTGCGTATGTAAATAATAAGTAATGTTTGCTTAATTTACATAATTATGTTTGCTGTTGTTTTTTTTTTGTCTCCTAATTGGGAATTGCATATGCTGTAAACACTTAATTTTTCTAACCACTTAATCCTTGCGATTTTTTAAGTACACTTAGGTCTCTTTTTATGCGGTTTTTCAAACAATTTTTTCACTGTTTCACTGCGAATTTGCTTTTTTTAGGAGTTATTATTAATTTTTTTCAGTGTGTGAGAGACAATGCTTCTGATAAATAATTCGTCTTTGTAATTTTACATAATTCATGTATTTTTTTTTGTTTTTGGTTAAAATACAAATAAAATTGTATTTATTTCATTAATGTTCAGTTTTATATGGAATAATAAGTGTTGAAGTGAATAAATAAATTGTTTTTTTTTTGTTTGCTTAATATTGCCCTTTGTTTTTTTTTTTAGTTTTTTTACATGGAGTAACTGAATTTATGCGGGTTTTCAAAATGCTGGAACGCATCCCCCCCTCCCCTGTTTTTGTATGGTAGTAAAGAACTTTTTTATGCGGATTTTTTTTTTATGAGGAACCCATGTACTGTATAAAAAAAGACCTAAGTGTACATACATACACAATAGTTATTATTGCTATTATATAACACCTCTAAGACGGTTTGTTGGGTTTAGCTCTGAGCAATTTTTCATAAAGATGTTCTCGTTTCATTTCCTATATCTTACGAGTAATGCGGTTTTTCTTTTAATGATCGTTACCATTTATTGATTCTCGGTTGTCGTTTTTCGTTTTACCGTTTAATTTGAAATATCACAGCTCCACTTAATGATTTTATCATTTCTTATCATTCACGTTGTTGTTGTTGTTGTTGTTGTTTTTGTTGTTGTTGTTATAACAATTATGTATCTATTTGTCTATTCTATGTAGTATATATATATAAGGATGTAAGTGTTTGTGTATATACATACATACATAGTAGAATATATATCTATCGGTGTTGGTAATATTTGTTGGTATTTATTATTCATTCTGCTTAAATTGATTTTCTTATAAGCCTATATATAGTATGTAGTTCGTCTAGTCGACCGTTGTTACCACTATTTATTCATACTCGATGTCCGGAGTATGTACAAAGTTTTCTAGTTAATCTAAACATATCCATTTTACTTAGTATTTCAACGATGTCTTTCATAAAAAAGAATTAGAAATTTTCAAAATAAAATCGCTACAAAAAGAATGCGAGCATGCTTAGAAATCTCAGAATTGTCGGTTTATCGGAATATTTATCGATACTATTATCGACATGCTTTTTTATGGTGTTATTTATCGAAATCGCTTAACAATATACAGTATTGGACATATCTCTACCACCACCATTTCAAAGCAATATTATTTGCCACTCATCTATCAGGATAAAAGATCTGCACCGTTCGTGTCAAATTAAAGCACTTGGCCTGTAGAGGGGCGAAC
This sequence comes from Rhagoletis zephyria, assembly GCF_001687245.7. Taxonomy (NCBI): domain Eukaryota; kingdom Metazoa; phylum Arthropoda; class Insecta; order Diptera; family Tephritidae; genus Rhagoletis; species Rhagoletis zephyria. The sequence goes on along the minus strand of NW_016164250.1, from coordinate 27,934 downwards.
TGGTTTTAATTTTTTCGAACAGAGTTGCCACCTATAAATGAGGTGCCAAATTAAAAGGCTTGGACTGCTGATATGCAATAAGGTTTTACTTTTTGAGAAAAGTTGCCACCTTTTAAAAAATTATATTCAAATTATCTAACAAAATAAGATATTACAAAACGGGTATCAATGGAAATGGTTTTGAAAATATTTCTTTCTTAACTTAATTTTAGGGGGGTTGCCACCTGTTTAAAAAATCAAATTAAATTTGAATTAAGGAAATTAAATAGGAAACAATTGTTTCAACATCTGGGTGCCGAACGAAAGGGGGCCCAGAAAGTAGCAGTTTGAAAATATTTAGAAGTGGGTTGCCACCTGCTTGAAATGTCGAATTTACTTAACTTATCCAAAAGTTATATGAAATGTCAAAATTTGAATGTCAAACGAAAGAGTGTTAAGAAGTCTTTGGTTTAAACATTAAGAATATTTTTAATGCGTTGGAAGAGGGTTGTCACCTGTCTAAAAATTTATTTCAAATTACCGAATGAGTTATTAAAATTTGGGTATCAATCGAATGGGTTTGAAAAATCTTTATTTTTGAACTATATTTAGCGGTTCAGTTAATTAAAATATGTATCGCATTGTTAGAGGAAGAATATTTAAGAATATCTTAGCGCGAAACTACTTTTGAAGAGGGGTGCCACCTGTCAAATTTAATTAGCTTTTACGCAATTTATTTGAAATATGAAGCGAAAGGGTGTTAAACAAATTTCGAGTTTGAACATTTAGAATGTTTGAAGTGGGTTGCCACGTGCTTATAAAGTGACACTCAAATTATTTAAGAAGTTGGATGAATTATTAAAAGATGGATATCATCGAAATGATTTTGAAAAGGCTTTATTTCTGAAATATATTTATGAGAGTTGCCACCTGTTTAAAAAATCCAACTCACTTAAATTAGGGCAATTACCTAATTCAAATATGTATTTTAAAATTTGTTAAGAAATCTTTAGTTTGAACACTAGAAATATTTTTTGAGTGTTTGAAGAAGGTTGCCACCTGTTCAAATATTCTAATTATTTAAAAAGTCAAATGAATAATTAAAATATGGATGTCAATCGTAATGGGGTTGAAAAGGCTTTATTTCTGAAATACATTTAGAAGGGTTGCCACGTATCATATAAGCTACATTTAAATTATTTAATTGATATTAATTGAATTTTAGGCTAATTGAATTTTTAAATGGTGGATATCAATCGAAAAGGGTTTGAAAAGGTTTTCAGGTAGGTTTTGCAATTCACTTCCGAGTGAATTTAAACCAAATTCGCTTCGAACTCAAATTAAAAATTGTAGAAGTTTACTCGAAAATAAATTGTATAGCCTGAAAAATTAAGGCCTTGCCTTTTTTGCAAGTAAAAACTTTTATCGGGTAATTTAAAATTTTATAAATATTAAAAACCTACTGTGTGAAAACGGCTGCACGGATTTAGAAGAAATATGACGCTCGAATCGCTTATACCTTACTAATTTTGGAATTGTTTGTAGGTTTTTGAAATTCTATCTTGGGCGTTTTAACGCCGTGCGGGTTCACTAGTCGAGATCAAAAAGCTAGGCCCGCATCGTAACATCCGTTCACGATACGAAAGAAATGTACGTGATACGTCAGGCCATATAAGCTGAATGGGACAAATCCGAGTATGATATCGTGTGTGAAGATTCGAGCCCTGGTTATTAGCCACCCAAGTCTCAAACATGCTCTCAGAGAGCGCTTTTAAACAAACCGCCATACGTGAGCAGTGGAATCACATGTGGAGTTCTACTCTTAATCATTCAACAGTCCGTGTCTGATAATTTGCATTTCTGGAGTATTTCTAAATCGTTTTTAAGTGGGTTTTAACTTAACAAGGATTACAAGACCATGGCCATCATACTCCATGTCAAATTCATAAAAGAAATCTGTCTCATTTGACGTATTTACATTAGGGTGCCTCACCAAAAAAAAAGTTGCTGTTTTTCGAACGGACCTATACAAGTACCTAACTATATTTTAAGGTTTCTGGACCGATTTGAAAATACACTTGTAGGTACGAAAACCTTACCACCATTTAAAAAAAAATTAGGTATAATTTCGTAAATGAACAAAAAAAAAATCAAATATAGATAACACTGTAACAAAAACAATATAGATACAAATTTTCTAAATTTTGTTCAAAATAAATATTCGAAAAAAAAATATTTTTTTGCGTGGCCACAACTGCGCTTTGAAAAAAAAATTTTTAAAACACTTCTTTTTTAAAATAATTATTATCTTTGAAAAAAACAATAATTATAAACCAACGATTTGGCAATAAAAAATTTAAGCCACGATGATTTTCTATGCGTACGATAATAATATTTTGGCACTACATTTTCGCTAAGTGTTTGGCCGAGCTTCTTCTCCTATTTAAATAAATAAATTAAAAACCACTAAAAATTTCAAAGCTTTACAACTTTATTAATTATTTTTGAATATATAATTAAAACAAAAAACATTAAAAACTAAAAAATGGTAAAATATAACTTCGTGATAATTGGGAATATACAATGTGATTGAAAAAATACAGAGTTAATAGCCAAAATATTAATTTTAATGTTATATCGAATTAAGAAATTAAAATTTGTTTATTTTTTCTTATGAAAGACATCGCATTCACCGTTTTTTTTTATTTGAATAATTTTTTAATATTCAAAAATAAAAATAGACAACTTAATTTACGTATAGCTTAACTTAGAAATCAAAACATTAAAAAAGGTCTTGTTGTATACTGATGTATGTTTGTATGTGTAAATGTTTCACAAGATATTTGTGCAGCTCGCTTCAACTACATACATATCAACCAAAAAATATTCGAAATCTGTATTCTAATAATATCGAAATTCTCACTTACACACCACAGGTGGATCTCTGGCAAATTATGGCAAATTTCTGGCAAATTTTAGAGAATGAGAAGTTGCCACAGACCTAGACTCGCTTTCCCGACAACTGTAGCCTTGATTGGTAAAAGCTAAATGCCATAATGGAAGCCGCTCGGTGGCTAACAGCTTCCGATCTTCCAGGCGATCTATCACTATATATGTATGCATATATATATTCTATTCATATTCTGACAGCCAAACTGCTATTAAAACTCTAAAATCCAACAAAACAGTGTCCAAAGTTGCTTGATTGCATCTAAATACGCGGTGTCTGTTGTATGGGTGCCTGAGCACAGGCTAATTCCAGGCAACTCCATGGCCGGCGAATTGGCAAGGAAAGGGATGGAAATATCAGTCGTCGAGTTGTTTAAATTTTACAAATATTTCTGAGAATTCTGTATGAAGTTTGAAGCTTTAATTTACATATGTACATATTTATTTAGTACCGGGCCCGGATTTTCTCCTGGCGGCCCTGGTTATTGGCATCTGCTGACACATCGCTATCACCACTGTCTACAACGAGTCCACACACACACACACACTGCGCGGTCACAATAGCTAAATTTACTTTGTGTACAAGTTCCAAAATATAACATTAATAAATCGAGGACAAAACTGAGAGCAACTTTCATAGGATGAAGGCCCACAAAAAAAAGGGAAAAACCTGGCATCTGAGGATTACGGTCTATGCAACGATATCAAAACTAAAAGCAAAAAAAAAGATTGTTTCAAGACCACAGAAGATTACGCATAGCGTCAACAAAGTAGTTTTAGTCGATACAAAGGTTTTGGCTAATAATAATAAACGTGTTGGTGTTTGTTGATTTTTGAGAACGAAAAATGACACTGAAAATGGCACAACGCCGAAACCGGGCTTAGCCACTTGAAGCTTGAACAATATTATACTAAAAATGAGTACCTTAATTTTTCTAGAAATTCTGATTAAAAAGTTTGAAATTTTGCTGACTATTTTTTTTTTGTTTAATTTGGCAATTTTTATAAATCCTGTACAAGGTTTGTAACTTTAGTTGATGGTTTTCATTGTAATATAAACTATATTTTTGAAAAAAAAGTAAATAAAAAATTATTAGCCAGCTTATAAAAAATTATAAATATAAACCACCACTGCACAAAATAAATCCTACATTATTAGTATACAGATTTCAAATATCTTTAGCGCTTCAGTTATTTGTGGAACACTATAAATTGATAGTTTTAGTACTCGCAGTAGTATGTGTAGAGAGTTGTTTAGATTTCAAGTTGTATTCATTTAGCATCACATTCATTTATTGATTGCTGATTTTCCAATCATTTCTTATAGCACAATGATGTTTATATGTACAATATGTATAAAAATTTGCTTTTTGGCAAATCCTTGCGATTTTATTTTATTTTTTTATAGTAGTTGTTGTTGCCTGCAAGGTACTCGTAGTTGGTAAACAGCAGATTGCCTTATTGCCAGTTTACATATATATATATGTATAGTTATAACTACAATTGTTGTTGTTGTTGTTCNCGGACGCGCATATCACATATCAATTAAATTGCAAAATATATGTATGCGTACACACACAATCGTACATTAGATAGATTAGTACAGTACATTCATGTGGTACGCACTATACATACATACATACATACATACAATACATTTTTGTTATTCATATCTGCCCTGACTGCAATTGCATTTGCATTTTGTTCTTACGTACATACATACATACATACTACATATTTATTTAGTTTTCATTTTTTTAACTCGCGCATACACATGCTGTTTAGATAAATTTGCTGGATTTCTGTGTTTGTTTGTTGTCTTTCAATTCTCTCCTCCCTAAATTACGGTGTTTGATATATTCATAGTTATACTTTTCATCACAATTTGTTTGTTTGTTGCTGTTGTTGTTGTTGTTGCTTGTAATACATACCTTTGATTTTTTCGTTTGTTCTTCGTTTCGTGCATTTAGCGGTACTATATACATAAATATTAAGTTGGAATTTTTCTAAGTATTTGTATTTGTACCACATTCTTTGAGTTCTTAAAATTCATTTATGCTGTTAAATATTTTTATAATACCTACACACGAATATACATACCGACATACATACATACATGCTAATATGCAATTATGCACGCTTTACCAGCATCTTTGAGCATTGTTGACATTTGAGCTTAACATTTAAAGATGACTAACTAACCAATTAGTTGTATGATTTAGCAGAGAGCAAGAAAAAAAAAACACACAAATAAAATTTATGAAATTAATACTAACTTAGATAGATATTTATTGTAATGGGAGATGGGAGATATCGCCTAGTTCAATGAAATGGATCTCAGAAGATAAAAAAAAACGTATTTTCTTAATCAGCAAAAAAACTCAGAATCCCAAAAAATCCTTAAATTTACTTTACTATTAAAATTTGTATGAAATTTGTTGCATATTCGGGTTTAAGCCAAATTTTCTTGGGACATTAAAGTAAATTTACAATTCTAAAATTGGGCATAATTTTATTTTTTTTAACACACACGGCTATTTCTGCTTTTTTATTTTAAGTACTCATTATAAACCAAGTTAAGAGCGGAGCGGAAAGTTCACGAAAATCTCGAAAAACCATACAAAATAACGTAAAATCCCAAGTTGCTGTAAATAATTCTTGAATGTAAAACTCGAAGTAATTCTGAATGGTCGCGAAAATATAACGATAAAATCTTCAAAAGTTTTGAAAACCCCTAACACTTACTTATCGATGCCTAAAATGTAAATTACTACTCCCGGTAAACATACGGTATACATACGGTGGCGGTCAAACAAATGGGAATATATTGTTAGCGTGCAAACTAAATAACAGTATTGTTTTGTATTTTGCAAAATAATTACTGCTATTTATGCTAAATAACTTAAGCTCTCTGCTAATATCAACATGCCGGCATTTCTTGCTTTCATTTTTTGTTTTTGTTTTTCGCTGTCAACAGATCTTACTTAACTAATCTAAACATTTTAATTGCATTATATTATTTGTTCTTCAATCTTACAATGGATTTTCTACTTGTTGTTGTTGTTGTGGTAGTCGTGTTTTCTTTTTGTTGTTAATGTTGTTGTTGTTGTTGTTGTTGGGGTTGCATTCTTAACGTATGCTGGCTTGCATTAAATCACAGCTTTGGTTCACATTAAACAAAATATGTATTAATGTTGTTGTTGTTGTTATTCACTTAATATCTGTTTTGAGGGCATTCGAGATTCCATTTGTTGTTTCGTGCGGAATACACATCATTTAAGTTATTTTGCACATTCTTCATCTGCTTCGCATTCGCATTCGCCTTCGTTCCAGGTGTTTAATAACCGTTTTCTCAAGTAGCTATTAAAATTTATTTACCCTTCAACACACATTTTTTTTTAGCACACAATTTTGTGTTTAAAGGCCCGCTAAATTTTAAAACTGACTTGAAAAGTCGGTCCTAAGTCTTTTAAATCTCTTTGTTTTTTTTACAAATAATGTTTCTACACAATTACATACACATATAGTGTTCTTACACAAAAAAAAAAAAACAGCCATTTGCTTTTAATCAAATATGCGTACATACATAAGCACATACTGAAAAGCGTTCTTTAAAAAAAATTTCCTTGATGTATGTATGTATAATAAATAATTTGAATGCTTTTAGTATTTTTGCAAACAAAAAAAATGCATCTACCTTACAGATTTTCATTTTGTTTTTCATGTTCGTGTCATTGAACTTAATTAGAATGATGTCTTTATGTATGTCGCTTGTGTGTAATGTGGACTTAAAATGCAGTTAACAAAATTATTATGAACTATATTTAATTACACTGTTAGATAACCTTTAGAGCTGCATTAAATTCTGCATAAAAAAAGAAATCACAAAATAGTATAAGTATTTTTTAATTTTACTACGAAAGAGCGCCTATGGCAGGTGTAGAAAGGGCTCCAAGCAGCTTTGTCTCTTCTATTTCGTGTGCGTTTCTGCTTAATACTCGATGTTATATATATATATAATATATATGTGCATATGAGCAAATCCCACGAGTTGTTTTTTTTTTAGTGTCATTCCCTTCTCTCGGCAAGAAAAAAAAAAANAAAAACATTCTTCTTGTATTTGTACAAAATATTTTAAGTATTTGAATAATTTTACCCTTAAAATGTTTTTAGGCAAAAAAGTAACGAAATTGATCATTTTTGTATTGCCACTCGAAAGGATCATATATTTATTTTTTAAATAGCATTGGAAAGTTTTCAAATAGAATGTTCATGTTAGAGGCAATGAAAGTTGGCCTCATATAAAACATAAGTGTGAAGTTTCAAGAGTGCACCACGAAAATAAAAAAAATGGCAGCATGTAGAATATCTGTCGCAGCTATCTTGTAATTTTTGAAATTAAACAATTTTTTTTTAACGGTGAAAATGTGCTTCTTTCCAAACGAACGAATTTAGTATAAGACTATCCTCAAGTCTCACCAAATGAAAAATAATTACACTGAGTAAAAGATGATTTGAAAAACTAAAATTCCATTTTTACAAATTGTGCATTGTGGTTATTTCTACTTTTTTGGTATATCTTTTTTAAGTTTTCATTTAAATACAATTTCGCGATGGAATCTTGTTCTCTATACAAAACTGAAGATAGTGTATTTTCTAAGGTAGGTGAACCACTCGTGGGATTTGCTCATATATGCATAAATTCTATCCCCCTTTGGTGTTATAATTTCGAAAAATTTGCTTTTGACATCGATTGGAATAATAATAATAATAACAATAAACTTATATTTTTTTTAGCGTTAAGCATTGGCTTAAATAATATTAGTCTAGTATTGTAAATTTTATGCAATCAAAAGTTTTAAGATTACATAAATGAGCATAAATACAATAAACTTTTCGGCCGTAGGCGTAAATTGAACCGGTGTGCACTTCAATTTTTTCGTTATAAAAATATGCCATTTTTCATGATTGAACCAAGCATAATCAACTATAAATCAAGTAAATTTAATTTCATTGTAGTATGTAAGTAGATTATTTTTTATAAAGCGAAGAAATAAAGTAATATGGAATATATGTTCGTGTTGCAGTTATAAACACATTGCTTATTGGTTTGTATACGTACATATGTCTATATAAAAAATTATGAATAAAGTTACATACGCAGATTGGGATGAAATCTACATTGTTCTTGTTGTTACATTAAGCCTGTGTAATGCACACATAATAAATATAAAAAAATTAAGTTAGAATGCTTTCTTGATTAATATAGGAGCACAACTAGACTATGCCTTCTTGTTAGATTTCCACGCTATTTCGTTTTTCGTGTTTATGGCATTTCTTTTTCATCGTTATTGATGGTAAAAAAAACCAAATGTGGTAACAATTGTACTTGGTCTCCATTACAATTCAATTGTTTGTTGTTGTTTTTTTTTTTGGGAGCAATGCGTGATTTCTTCTTAAGGATCTTTGTATGTTTAACGTTGCACTTGAGCCACCAATCAATATTGTATTATTGTATATGTGCATACATATTAATTTATTTTCTCCTTTATCACAGGAGTAGTTGTTATTGTTTTTCCTTAAACTATTATCGCCTAAATATATTTGTTAGTTTTTATGAATACGTAGGTAATTGAGTTTTGATGCTTCTCCATTTTTCGTTTTAGTGTTCTTTTATAACTCTAATCTTTATATAAGATATTGTTGTTGATTTTTTTTTTTCTTTGCAATACTTAAATGATGTTCATTTTAGCTAATGTTCATTAGTTTTGTTTTTTCTTTGCCTGGACTGATGTAGTTTTAAAATTATAGAAATAAAATATCACTGCAAAGCCTTTATGATCGCACTTTCGTTTGACTTTGGTTGCTGTTGTTTTTTGACGCTTGATTCTTAAGGTATTTTTTCCTTGTGAGCGTCATTTTTGCACACCCGCACATGTTCTGCCATATCGAACATGTATGCTTTTACGTACTTGTGTTTTTGATAATATAACTACAGTAAACCTACAAGTAAAAAAATGATTTTACTGACGCCAATAATAAACAAAGTTACTTAAAACTTACCTAAATTTGCATAAAAATTGTGGTATGAGTTGGTGCAATTATTATATTTTAGTAGCCCATATCACGACGCATGAGATCGAAAACGTATTCATCACGTACATCATCTGACACTGGTATGTAACCGAGTGCAGGATGTAAAGTATTTGGATTGAGAGGCTCCCATTTTTGACCAAGCAATGTATTGATTTCCTGTAAGAGATAATGTATGCTAGTAATCTTATACATAATTGCTTAATAAACACTGATTTACTTCAATAAATGAATCCATGCTTGCTTCTGTGGGAGTGTTATCGATCATAGATACTTCTAGGCGTTTGAGTGTATGGCCACGAAGGCGTGAAATCCCAACAATATTGTGTGGATCTAGCACATAGCCATGTATAACGATTTCCTCTAAGTTTTTGCAACGCCAAGACATCATTACGAAAGGATCTTGCCCGGAGCGTAAAAATAAATCCATCACATTTTTATCGGAATGCTTGTAGGCCTGCCAAAAATACAAAAAAACCTCAGTGAATGAGCTTTTAATATAAGTGTGTATGTAAACTAACTGAATCTATCCACTGGATACTCTTCAGTGTATTGCTATTATTGACCGACATCCACTCTAAGGCCTCGACGTTCATCTAAAATGGATTTAAGAACAAATAAATACTATACAGCCCAAAATAAATTGGCGATGAAAATATTATTACTTACAAAGTCACAAAATAATACTCTCAAATGTGTTATTGGCATATTGTGACGCAATATGCGCACTTGCAGCACTTCCACGGCTTCGAAGGCGTACACTAAAGATACAATTAATTCGATATTCGGAAAGGAGGCACCAAATCTAGTCCAAGCTATATCGGAAATACCAGGATGCTGACGATCCAAGCCATGTATACAAATTAAGAGCTTTTTCAAGGGTAGAATTTCCATGGCACGCAGTAGCTCGTCGTTGAGGGTATCGTAATCGAGTGATAAAACCTTAAATAAAAAATTAGTATAATAAATTAAGTAAATAAATATAGAAGATATTTATAATTTTAACCTGTAGTGATGTGCACTTTTGCAGCAAAGTAGTTTCTAAGGTAAATATGGGATAATGACTAGGATCGAATTTAATCGAAGCCAATGTTAGCTGCTGTAATGCTTCAGGTTTGCTTAAAGCTTTTAGTACATCTAAACCGTAGTAGGTTAAAGCTTCGATTGCACCTAAATCCAAAATTTGGCATGGATATTTTTTGCGATTTAAAAACATTTTCACGGTCCACAAAGCATCTAAAAATACGATATAAATTTATATGTAAGTATATGTTTTACAAATTAATCTAATTAAGCAATTCATACTGTTCAATGTCGACAAGGCTCTCTTCACTTATATCGCCAGGTGGGATTAAGCCAACATTGTTAGTGTAAAAATGTAGGCCTTGCAAATTATCACAACGTGCAATCCTTCAAAATGAAAAACAAAATAGTTATTATTACTAATACGGTTATAACAAATTATGATAGGAACATAAAGTATTTTGATACACACCTATAGAGGATACGCCTTATCTTTTCGATATGGAAAACATTTAGAAAATCAAATATGAGCGTTACTTCAGTTGCCAAATTACAAAGCGTTTGACGAAAAAACGTACACTGCCGCTCATTGTTGACGTGCAACTTTAATTTGAAGTTGTTGAAAAATCTGCGAGTTAAATCAAATTTTTTTATCTAAAAAAATGTATCAAGCAGTAACGGAAACGGCCTACTGTAGATCCACAATGGCAATACACTATATACATACATACACACATACCTACTCAGTATATACATATGTATCTAGTATGTAAACCAAAGCAATATATATATCTAGAATACACACCTCTTTTGGAAGAGCACCCCACGCCAGTGACGGCATGTCTGCGATGCATTTAATCGATCCTTGGCTCGAGATATTCATATATGTTTCCCAATACGAGAGTAGGTATCCGATCCCATTCTGGCGTAACACAACGGCTCATATTTACGCGTATAATAGGCACTAAGCGAGTCTTTTACAATCTCACTTTTCGCCCTTATCTGCGTCACTGTGACTTCGATTTCCACTCGTCTGCTTTCACAATTTTCCCCCCAACTACCTACAATAAAAAATTATTTATCATCATTTTACTTCTGCTACCCAAATTACCCTTAAACCAAACAGCTAAAATCCTTTGTTTTACAATGATGGTATTTTAATTGTTTTTGTTTCTGTATTTATTTTTTGTTTTGCAAAGCGACACGTACAATTAACGACGCAAAAATGAAGTGTCTGTGATTTTGTAAAACTAAAAATTTTGAGAACAAAAATTGGGTTCCTGCCCTTATTTACTTTATTCCAATTTTATATTCAAATTACAGATTTCAGCTTACCGCTTTTTCCAAATTTTCAGTTCTTTAGTAATTTTTCTTTGCTTAAATTATACTAAAACGACTTTTGTAATGCGTCTATTGCAAAATAACTTTTATTTTTATGCCTTTGATTTGCTACTTTTTTCAACACATATTCGATAAAAAATCTTTCAATACTGCCAGCTGTGTTCGTTTTAGTATATGCATACAAATAATATTGTATTTACACCCTATGGCTTAATCTTATTTCAACCAAAGAACGTAAATGTATAAGAAGCGACAACTCGTTACTTTGAAAATGTGCTGGAACGATTTTGACCGTATCTGAAAGGTTGAGATGAGAGTTCGTCTCCCTTTTAACTCTCCGCAGCAGATTTTTGATTTTCGCCTCGAATGCGGAAAAAGCAAACAAAAAAGAAGAAAAGCGGCAAATGTGAATGCCGGTGATTATTTTGCACAAGTGATTGAAAAAGTGTATTTTATGCCGTCTGCAAATAAACAAAAAGAGCTGCGGCCATGTTTTTTTTCATTTTGTTTTATTATTTCTATCATCGATCACTTTTTCTCAACGTTCTTTATCGCCGCGAAACCAAATGTGCGGCGAATTCATTTACGAAAATGGATGTTAAAACGGATGCGAACGCCTCATCTCAACCTTTCAGACCTCACTCGCTGACTTTAGCGAGTTGTCGCTTCTTATACATTTACGTTCTTTGCGGGAACTTGGATTATAATTTTTTTTTACATCCGGCATCCATATTTACGTCAAGCGTTTACCAGCACTTACATAAATGACGTCGAGTGACATTCACAGCTGTTTTCGATTTTGTTTTGTTTACTCCATGCATAACACTTTTTTAAATTTTTAATTCTGTTAAAAAATGAATAATTTCGGAATTTTACGGTGCAAAAACGCAATACGCTTGTTTCACAGCACTCAATTTTCCATATGTGAGCGTTCTTTTTCCTACATCTCTTCAACAAATAGTTTAAGAAAACAATTGACTGATGCCAGTAGCAGTACAACCTCAAATGTTGGTGTTCTGCGAATGCAACACCGTGGACTTGCGGAAACCGCCACCAATAGTACTGCAATTATAACAGAACAAGTGCAATCTCCGTTCACAGGCATATGGCTAACCCTGTCACAAAGTGCACCAGTTGGTTGCATGCAGGAAGCATTGACAGCGATACATGACTACAGCGGACTACCATGGTGGGCTTCAATTGTTGTGTCCACAATGCTATTTCGCACCGTAATAACGCTGCCCTTGGCTATATATCAAAATAAAATAATGGCACGCTTAGAATTATTAGCATTAGAAATGCCTGCAATTGTTGCCGAATTGAAGAAGGAAGCTGCCATGGCTATGAAGAAGTTCAATTGGACCGAAAGCCAAACTAGACTAGTGTACAACCGGTCGGTGCGTAAGTTAATGAATGACATGATTCATTTAATGAATTTAAAATAATTTGTTGGATTTTATTCTCAGTTGAAAAAGCAATGGAATGCGTTAATTGTACGCGATAATTGTCATCCGGCGAAAACCTTCATTATGCTCTGGGGTCAAATACCATTATGGATATGCCAATCAGTTGCATTGAGAAATCTTGTGCATATGATGCCTGACCCCACAACGCTGCAGGCACAAATTATTTACACTGAAATGACAATAGGTGGCTTTGGGTGGATACCGAATCTAACGGAAGTAGACAGCTCTTACATTCTTCCTGTTTCACTTGCTCTAATTAACTTGGGCATAATAGAGGTAAGAGCCAGCGATATTTATGTAGCTTTAGTGAAAGTTTTTAAACTCTTAATTTCTTTTAGTTGCAAACTGTATTGCGTACGCGTCCCACAACACGTTTGCAAAAATATGCCACAAATGTGTTTCGTTTGCTGACTATTGCATTGGTACCAGTGGCCTGTTCTGTGCCATCGGTAAGATACCAAAAATTTGTAGAAACGTAGATATAGATATATTACTTTTGGTTATTTTTGTTTTTAATATTACAGGCTCTTTGCGTTTATTGGGTGGCTTCTAGTTGTCACGGTTTAGCACAAAATCTGCTGCTGGCTTCACCTGTAGTACGCCGCTCACTTGGTATTCCACTTACTAATTCGGAAGTTTCGAACCCATATGAACGAATGTGGGTTAGAATGCAAACTCTTACAACAAAAACTGAAGAAAAATCTCTAGAGAAACCCTCAAATGTAACAAAAAGTGAAGAGACTCGTAAATAGAAAATGCTGTTCCTTAAATGGAAATTATCACGCCTTTTACTTTCTAGTTATACATATAAAGGCGCAGTCGTGAGCAGAAAATTGTTTTTTTTTACTGAAATGTAATATATGCACATTTTCAATGAGTTTCTTTTTCCCATTAAACTTTAGGTTACCTCGGCTTACACTTAAAATAAGCTGTGCATGTGACCGATTTACTTTATACACCAGTAGAGTATAAATATGTTCAAAAACGCAGTTTTCCTGTATGTTCAACTGGATAATATCGCGGGCCACGCACATATTGGAATGTTTAATGTCTTGGCAATGCTGCTACAACAACAAGACCTCAATACGTCATAGTTATTTCTCGTCTCTTGGGAATTCCCGGTTCCTGTTTGGGTATCAGCGCAATAATAATGCTCTGCAAATATGTATGATTTATTACACAAATTATTTTCTAAATGCAAAAATAATCAAAATAATTCAGATTTGTATTTACAAGAGACGCATTATATATGTAGCTCAATGCAGTTAAATCTCTCAAGTCCCTGATAAGAATACCAATTGATGGATGTTTGTGTCAATATATATGTGACAAAAAGGTCTAGAGATTGCCACTAGCGATAATCGTTGTTGATTAGTTTGTTTTGACGATACTAAGACAAGAAGGCCACGAGTGTAATTTATAATATTGAACATGAATTTATTATTTATTGGCATACATACATATTTTTGTAAGTGCATATACTACATGAGCGTTTCTAAGCATACATTTTTTGCATACTACACTCACTTGTAGTACTCATAAGTTCATTTATGTAGCACTTTATTTATGTGCTTCTTTTAGTTACTCCCGCAGCATAAACAGAACCCTGAACCTGCACTTGTATTTAGGAGCATGCAAATATATGTACGTTTGTACGTATGCACACATATACAACAATATGTGTATATACATACATACATAATGTAAGAATGTATTTAACGAATCCATTGAACATTCAAATGATTTTAATTTTGCTCTCATTTCACTGGCACTACACAATCTTAATTGTGTCTACCATGAGATACGAAGCAGGAGCTGGAGCTGTAGGCGCTTAATTGAAATTAAGAACGTCTGTTTGCTTTTAAAACGCAAATACAGCTCGTTGGGAAAACACCACCGTATTTGTCGAAAAGTACGCGGGATTCGTTGTAGTGTTTCTGTTTAAGAAAAAATTCGTGTGTGCGACTTGATAAAGAGTGACTTGGAAAAAGGCATATCTATACGTGCACACATATGAATGTATGTATGTACATAAGTAAATATTAAAGCCATAAAAACTATGCAGTGCAACCACCTGAATATTTTGAAATTGTTTAAATGAAGTAATAAAAGTAATTTAAAAAGCAATTTAAAAAACAAAAAGATTGGCACAACCATATAAACAAGTAAAATAGGCAGTGCATTTTTTGGTGAAAGCAAGTTTTTTTAATTAAAATTAAAATGTTTTCGAAGCTGTGGTTTCTTATTTGCGCGACTCAACTTGTTATCATTAAGGGTGTAAGTATTTGTTTGTTTTTACTGTATGTTTAAGAAAGTATTTACTTTGTACATATGTACATACCTACTTATAGATGCATATGTACATATGTATGTATGTATACACACTTGGTCGTCCATACATATGTATGTACGCACATATCTACATCGCTTTTCTTTGCTAAATAAATATGCAGTGTGCATTATCAAAGTTAACGAAAATGTTTAATATAAATAATTGTATAAGTACCGAAATATATTTATACGTATAGTATGTATACATCTGTATGCAGCGTCGCACTATATTCTATTTTGAAAAAAAAGGGACAAAGTCAGATATATGTATCTCGAGAACGTGAAGAGATAGCAAAAAACTGTAACGGTATTTTAAAGCTTTTGAGATGGGGAAAGCTGTTTTTGTTAAGAAATGTCATTTTAAAGGTCGGATTGAACGAAAAATTATCTGACCTAAAAATTTAAAATTTTTAATTGTTAAAATTTTTAATTTTTTCCTTTTGATAAAAAAAAGAAAAAAAGAAAACCTTTTTTGGGTAATTTTAAAGGTCAAGCTAATACTTTTATTCAACGAGACTATTTTTCCCGAATCCTCTATCTCAAAAGCATTTGCTATATCGTAAAAGCATACACATATTCATTCTAGAATTAGCTTAAAACGTATTTTTTGTTTGACTTTGCCAAAAACATAGAAGTTTTTCAAATTTTTATTATTTCAATCCCCTTCAAAGTATTTTCAAACTAGAACTTTATAAACGTCTTTCGTCTGACACCCATATTTGAATATCTCACTCTCTGAAATTAAGTTCAATTTTACTTTTTAAATAGGTGGCAACTTGCATGTGTTTTAGAAATGAAGCTTTTTCCAAACCTTTTCGTTTGATATCCATATTGCAACAATTCATTTAACTTATTAAATAATTAGAGTTTAACTTGGCAAATCCTTCTTCAATCACTTCAGAAATCGACTGCTTAAAATCTTAAAAAACTTTTCAAAAACGTCCTATTTCAGAATTTGGTTGAAGAAAGCCCTATTTCAGAATTAGTTACAAAAACACCGTATGTTAGCACATTTTCTATATATTTTCAGCTGAGATAGGGCGTTCGTCAACAAAATTCTGAGATAGGGTGGTTTTCAATAAAATTCTGAAATAGGGCGTTCTTCAATCAAATTTGCTCGCTAAAACTACATTTTCAGATGTTTATGGTTGATGGCGGGGTTATTATCATTTATATTCAATAACAAGCTTCATATTAGGGGTCTTCATCAAAAGTGATAAACTTCTGATAAACTTCATAAATTAATTAATTTATAATTTTGACTGTCAAACTTTGTATGGAAATCTAAATATTTAAACGAAATTCAATGCTGACAGGTTGCCAGCTGGTCGCTTTTGCTACGAACACATAAAAAGCAAATGAACATAATGGACAATGTAAGCATGAAACGTAACTAGCCATAAAAGTTAAATAATAAACAATTATATGCAATTATTTACCAAGGTGGGTTCAAGTAAGAATGCGGCTAAACTAATAAATTTAAGCAATTTATCCCTTTATCACTTTAGATGAAGACGCCTATTGATTTACTTTGTTGTACACTTCTTATAGCTATTTTTTGAGGTAATTAATTGCATATTTCTTCGAAAAATGTAATAATTTTAACTCGAAGTAAACATTGTGGATTGATACTTGAAATATGTACTGTATTTTATTTATTTTTATTTTTTAATACATGACGCAGCTTCTGTGCTAGTGCATAAAGAATAAGAAGAATAAAAAAATGGGTTTTTTATGATTATGATTCATAAACATATATGTACATACTATTTATGTGTATGGGTGCAAGAATAATTTTGCGCTGATAAGGGTATTACCAAAAATTTCAATTGTTTACTCATAAGATGAGTGTTTCTTTTTATTTAAATATAAATGAGTACAAATGTATAAACATAATTTTTATTTATGTTGTATCTTTTCTATCTCATTTTGGGGTAAAATTGTAGTTTTTTTTTATGAACTCGATTAGTAAACATAAATTTTTTGAGCAATTGAAACATTAATTCTTCTATTTTTCTTCAGTACTTGCTACTTCAATTAGCGCCTTAGTATATGCAACGATTTTTTGACTATCCTTTTATTAGTAATTTGCGCTGAAATCGCCAAAGCGATTTTATAAAGCACGCCAGTAGTCCCCTTTTGTCTGAACTGACGCCAATTGGAAATGCCTATTTAGTGAAGCCAAGCCCGTCTCGACTTGGTCATTTCATTGCTTTGATACCAGAACAGCGACCCGCGTTTAAAACTTTAAGACGTCATTTGATATAAAACCTCAATATCGTTTGGTATCGAAGAACCCAGAACGTTTTTTTTTGTGGATTGGGCCGACCATATCCCGCATTAAAATTGATGCAGTACATATACCTTACCAGGTCTTTGTCCCCGAACTTGAGTAGCGCATCGGTCAGGCGACTTGCTATTCATCCCTCGTAGGGCGATGAGACATCGGCTCCGTCGTCATCGACTGGGAGCTCAGAGGCATGCACTTATCTTGGCTGCAACAAGTTAGTGGTCTGAGTCGAAGATCGGTCCTCGGCGCGTACGTAAATCCAAAACACTGCAAGCGTGGTTTCCATCTATCACAACATAGCAGATTTGGCTCATCGTTTTTCGATCAGGAGGCCACTATGTAGCTTGACGCTTATGCGGGAATCTTGTGCTGTATATTTTGATACCCAGCGAAGTCGATGAACTTCAATCCCATATCAGAAATTTCCGCGAGGAGGCTAAATTTTCAGATTTTTTAATCAAAGATGCATTCTTTGCCCACCTTGGTCTTAAAATTACTAAGCACTAATTTAATATTCGGTCGTAGCTAGCGCTCGAAAGAGATCTTACGACACTTGAGGGTCTGCTCTGTATTGCGATTCGCAAGCAAATCTTTCGGATTCGAATACTTGGCACTATGAATTTCTATCCCTGTCCCTGTCGCCTTTCGAATCGCATTGAGTTTCGAATCGTAATACAGAGCAGACCCCTTGGTACCTTTCCCTCTTTCAACCCATCTCGCTTTCAGCGTGGTGAATGACAGTATTTAGCTACTTACACCCCAAATTTGTACACATTTGCATATTATTTTTATGAGACTTGGGCACTGCGACCTCTAGGGTGGTCTATTTTGCGTTACTCGTTTGCATAATAACTACCTCGCCCCATCCATCCCGGTTCTTGGATACATGTCAGCTTTTGTCTTTTCGAGGGCATCAACCGGCCGGGTAGAGGGCCACATCAATGGTCCGGTGCATAATCTCAAATCATGGCCCTGTAACCGTTCGCCGTGGTCGTATCAAAAGAACGGTGGAAGCTTATTTTACGTAGCGGTCCCCAAACTCAGTGCATAACCAAAGCTTGGGCTAATGTTGCTTACTTTAAGACAGACACCTGCTTGCAGCTGTATACATATATTAATTCAAAACTGCATATTGTATTTTCAGACATATGACCCAGTTAATTCGGGTATCAAAACAAGATCCTACCATCGAGACTTGCCAAATGCTGAACAACAAAATCCTCGCGACTCCAGGTTTAGCCCCAGTTATGATAATACAAATTACGGTGCCCCCTCATTGAGGTTATCACCACCCGATTCTCACCAACACACTGATGGGCCGCGCAGGCAGCAACAACAGCACCAGCAGCAGCAGCAACATTCAAACCCACAACAAGCCGAGTCTTATCAGCAACGCGAGCAACCGATATTTAATCGCCCAGCGCACGTGCGTCATTCGCCGCCCTCAGAGCGACAAGTGGAGAGTGCTTGGAGTGGGACAGAGAACTCAATAGGCGACTACAATAGTGGCTGTCCGCCACAACACACTGGGCCCGTACCATATCCGTATGATTGTCGTCGTTTTGTAAACTGTTGGCATGGTCGCGGCCACATACAGAGTTGTGGTCCAGGTACAGTTTTTAATCCTGAAACACTCGAATGTGATCGCCCTGATAAGGTGGTATGTGGCACACCGGGCGTAAATGGAGTTAGCAGTGAGCTGAACGTGAGGCAAACAACGCTACAGACGGCTTCGAATCCTAATAAATATCGTGCAGGTCGACTCGTAGATGTCAGCACAGGTAATGTGGATTCGCTTTGTCCTGCAGGCGTGAATGGCTTGGCGCCACATCCAACGGATTGTACGAAGTTTTTGAATTGTGCTAATGGTAATACGCATGTACAAAACTGTGGACCCGGCACTGCTTACAGCATTTCAATGAAGACGTGTGATTTTAAGGAGAAAGTGGATTGCAGTGGTCGGGAGAATGGTGGAAATGGGGCATTGAATAGTCGAGATGGACGTCAGTATGGTAAGTGTTTATACTTAAATTATTTTTCTTTTGTATATGCATGGGCACAAAAGTACATATAACCTTTATTCGTAATCATCCTGATTCTAATTCAATGTGATAATAAGAATATCCCTTTCAACTAGAATAAAGGCAACATCTCAAAATTTGTATCAAAAATACTTTCCGGTTTTCAGATTTGTTCGGGGTAAAGAAAATAAAGTGTATCTGTACCATAAAAAAGGATTTTTTTCTTAGACCACTAAGGCTAATTTTTACGGGGTATATTTGACCCAACGAGAGTTAGGTTTAGTTAGGTTATCTGGGCTGGCCTCATCCAGCGCCAGAAGGGAGGGTACACTGAAATCACCATCGGCCTATTGTAATGCCAAAAAAGCTCAAAAAATCGAACATACTGACTGAATCTAATAGAATAATATAGGAACGAACCTCGCCAATTCTTTCAAAATTTCCACTACATGATGGCAGCTACGACAGTAATCGTTTAACTGCTACCCATTCTAATAGCGTGGATTCTCATCAGGCAGTACCCAGTGAGAACGCTAATTACATGTCGGAACAGTGGTCGCTCTAAGCCGAGGAGAGTGCGAAGTCTATGCTTATCCACGTAGTCTCCGCAGACCATATTGCATTTGCCTTTTCGACAAAGTTCCTCTCCAGTCAGAATTTGCAGGAAGATAGCGGAATCCACGCATTATGAGCGGTACCGCTTTCAGACAGTAAGGTTTCGTTTCTTACTAGATCATCCTCAACACAGTTGTCCGTTATGTCTTTATAGCCGGACAGCTATACAATAATCGATTAACCATCTTGCAAATTCGTTGGTTACTATTAGTTCAGCATGAAAGAGGCTGCATAGATCTGGGCAGACGACAACTAAGATGAAGTGAGAGTTCTGGCAAGTATACCCCACTTAAACTTTTAAATTGAACTTGCAGCGTAGATGGTTGTTGAATTAGAGTACGAGATCAGGAGCGAATTCTGCTCGCATTCCCCCCTTGGGGTATCTGTGTTTGCAAATGATTCCTCAGTCTGGTGGGCGAGACTGTGTTGTCAAGGCGCCTGAACTCTGCCGAAAGATCTTCCAAAATTCTAGTCGAGTGGCCGAACCACGTATCACTCCACTTCATGAACGCGTTTAATCTAAAAGCATTACAACTTGCCTGTAGTTAACCATATAAGTACACAGATAGAAAGTGAAGCAAAGTCTCTGGGGGTTTTGTCTGCCACCTTTTAAGCCTTTGTAACCGCTGTGTACATCTAGTTCAAAGCGTGAGGCTTTAAGCTCAATTTTTTCCCTATCGAACATGTCCATTCCCGTTAGATTCCAAAGAAGAAGAGGAAGTACATTGCCTTGAGGGGTGGCCGCGGTTCGCCTATCTTGTTACAGATACCTCCCCGAAGATATCGGACTGCTGCCTAAAAGGTGATCTATAAAATTGTGAACCAGCCCCACATGAGCTAGGGCATCGAGAACAGTCTCTGGGAGTCGTCATTCTTCGTAATTCGCCACTGTGAAAACTACTCTAAACTAAATTAGGCAGAGATAACACGATTTTCTCGAAGCTGTTTTTTTTTTGATTTTTGGAAAAGAATAATAATCACTACAGGGAAAATCTCAAGTTTTAAAATGACAAAAAAAAAACGCCGAAACCCGTAAACTTAATTTTTGAGTCGTAGATTACGAATCTGTTTTTCTAGATCAAGTAATTTTCCCAGGATATAAGGTTTAACTTGGAATGTCGGTTGTTAGTCTGAAGCCTGTAAAACAAAAACCAAAGTTCTTCATTCAATCCGGCACGGAATAGACATCAATTCTAGCTAGCTATTATCCAGTTTAACTGCCCTGAATTTTCGTGAAGTTTTAAACTTGAAATTCAAGTTTAATTTGATTCTGTTCTGTTGAACGTTTCTAAGAAATACTATATACATAGCTACTGCTTGATTGCCATTAGGTATTTTATTTGAGATCTAACACATCGATAGCTTTCTTAGTGCTTATAAATTAAAACTTATTTAAATGTGCTGAATCCAGTAAGCAGTTCAATCAACTGCGTCCATTCAAGCACAACTGGAATCGTATAGGCGGAAAGTCCATTGGGATCCTAGAGCATCGTCCAGTGAATTTGTTTTCGAAGCGGTAGCTGAGATAGGGCGTTCTTCAACGAAATTCTGAAAAAGGTCGTTCTTCAACCTTCTGCTGAGATATGGCGTTTTCGATCCGGCAGTCAAGATAGGGCGATCTTCCACTCAATGATGTGTAAATAGTTTAAAAAATTGATCACAAAAAAAATGTCATCAAAAATTAACTACAGGTACATAACTGTAATTTTTTTAAATTTAGGAGTACCGTTAATTTTATGATCCCATGATCGGTGCTAAACCAAAATAGTATGGGACCACCCATGAAGTACCACATTTTCGTTATTATGGAAAATGGTTCACGTGGACCGAAGTAATCTACCAACATATATACATATATATGTACATAAAAATAATAATCCGATAAATTGACACACTTCCTTCTTTTTTGAAGTCGGTTAAAAATTTACCACTGCATTCATTTTTCAACCTATGAATAAATCCACATGAAGACATTTAATGTCCAAAAGTTTTGTTATTTTTTATAAAAATATGCTTTATACCGAAAATACCCAAATTTAGAAAAATAGCCAAACTTTCAGAAGAAAAATTTTATTGAACAAATCATATTTTTAACAGTACCTATAATAAGCTGTTGAATCTAGAACCGACTTTGTTCTCAAAAAAAAAAACTTGAAACATGATAAAAAAAAATATCCGTACTACAATTGAAAATAACATGGAATATAGTACTAACAAAAACAAATCAATAGCAAGTGGTTTGCATGCATGGAATCATAATCAAATTTTTTCAATACTGCCGAAAATTTAATAAAAAACTTCGTTTGGCTTATGCTTCGTATTAACAACATGTGTACACATAAAATCTATTATACGGGATCGCATGAATACTTTTTCCTTAGGCTCATATGTACATACACTGCCGGAAAAAAGTATTGGCACAGCGATTTTTCACAATATATGCACCAAATTCTATTCTAATATTTTTCCGCCAATTTTTTATAAAAATGTAAAAATTTTATTGCTCAACTGCAACTGTGCAAAACTCGCTAAAATTTTCATGCAAATTTTCAACTTTATAATTATTTGTAAAAAAATAGCGGAAAAATATTAGAATAAAAATTGTTGCATATATTGTAAAAAATTCGCTGTGCCAATACTTTTCTCCGGCAGTGTATAACGATATCCAGAAATATTTATAAAATACAAATAAATTGTATTTTAAGAAAATAACAACTATGACAATACCAGAGGTGAGGAGAACGGCTCGACCGCTAACAAAGAAGGCGATATTTTCTGCCCACCAGGCGTAATTGGCCTCTTTCCACATCCATTCGACTATACGAGATTCCTGAACTGTAAACTCGGTAATACGGCCATACAAAACTGTATGCCTGGGTCAGTGTACAGCATATCGAGGAATTACTGTGATCTCAAAGAAAAAACGCACTACACCGATCACGTCGATTACGTCATATCTGAACAGCAACAATTGCGTAAGTGCTGAAAAGTCCCGACTTTTGAGTGTTTTCACATAAAATTTTCATCACTAATCTACCTACCGCACAGCTTCGACGATGGTCAGTTGTCCACCGAACACGGATGGCAATCATTTATATCCATATGACTCTACAAAGTTTATTACTTGCCGGCAAGGACGCATGTCGATTGACAAATGCGGGTCGCATAAGGTTTTCAGTATATCAGCGATGGCATGTCGCCCGGAAAGTGAAGTGAATATTGGCGATCGTGTGCGCAATGCAGTGGCAGCCAATCCGAATGCCGAAATCAGAGATTGTAAGTGTTTGTTGTTTTTTATTTAATTATTTATATGAAATGTTCAAGACGCTTACATAAAAATTTCCATGTGAAAACAATTTATAGCGCGGAACTACGTAGGTCAGCCGCTCGATTGCCCTCAAGGTCAATCTGGTTTATATCCGCATCCTTTTGATTGTAGAAAATTTATGCTATGCCGCAATGGAAAGTTGAGCGTAGAAAGTTGCAAAACGGGCAATGTTTTCAGTTTGTCTGCCAAACATTGTGATCCCAAGGAACTTGTCAACGTCAATGAACAAGTTCAATTTCAGCTTGACGTAGGCCAAGATAGGCTCTCTGAATCGGATTACAATTACAGTGAGTTAGAAAATAGTGAAAAAATATATATTTGTAAATGTATTTTTGCTTGTATGATTTCTGCAAGTCAAGAAGGTAGTAATGTTTTACGCATAGTGCCGTTTTATTAGACTTAACTTGTCAAGATCTTTTAAAGGGTAAAATTATGGGCTCTTTTTTCAAGTATTTTCTAAAATTTAT
>NW_016164250.1:0-1883 GCF_001687245.7 Rhagoletis zephyria | reverse complement strand
AAAAAAAAATCTTAAAACATGGTATTTGAATGCCTTAGATCAATTGCTCGAGACAACATGTCCTTCAGATGCTAACAGTGTCTATCCATATCCTTACGATAATACGAAATATATAAAATGTAGCCGTGGGCATGGAACTATTGAAAATTGTGTAAAGGGTATGATATTTAGCACGACACGAAGATACTGCGACTATGAAACGAAAGTAAACGAATATGATCGTAACTGGCGGTCGGATAATGGATATGACAATCACAAAGCAGGCGCTGACGTTCAGGAAGCTGGAGTAATGAGTGAGAGAGAACGTAAGTTCATTAAGTGTTTGCGTTATGACTCACATTAAGTACTTATGATCAATAAATTAATAAATATTTAGCAAAAGATGTGAGTGCAGACGCTGATGTGGAATGTCCACCTAAAGCGATAGGCACATATCCGCATCCGTATGATTGTAGGAAATTCCTTGCATGTTCGCATGGTGTGACTCAAGTTAAGCAGTGTGCTCCTGGCACGGCATGGAGCGCAGATGTGGAGGTCTGTGATTTTGAAAAAAATGTTAATTGTATGCAAGGCACAAAGTTACCTAATACAGCAGCAAATACGATAATCGAGGACAAAGTCGCATGTCCGCCGAATATGCAAGGCCTCTTCTTGCATCCATTTAATGCACAGCATTTTGTGAATTGCAATAATGGTGAGACGTTCATACAAACCTGTCAGACGGGCAGCGTTTTTAGTATTTCGCAGAGAATGTGTCTAGCTGCAAGGGAAGTCACACCTGTGGATCGCGTACAGTGCTCGCAAGATTATGCTACAGATATAAGTGAGTACTTAGCTAAATAGTAAAAGTAGAAAATAAATAGAAAATTCTTAACTACAACCAATTCGTTTTTTAGCCTCGTACCAAAACTACATCGTTTGTCCAGCGCAAGCAGTTGGCTATTTCGTTTATCCCTTCGATGGCCTGCTATATATAGAATGCCTTGATGGGCGAACGCTTATTCAGAATTGCGCACAAAATACGGTATTTAGCATTTCCAATCAAATTTGCATACCTACTGACGAAGCAGAAAGCACAGACTACGTGTGGTTACGTTCGGACTGGCAGCATATAAATCCTGGTTATGCCACATACGATCACAAAGTCGAATGGAGTGCTTTGGATACGAACTCTGTTGGTGCTCACACACAGAGCTCTGTCGATTCTGCACAGTCCACAATTTGCGCAGAAAGTGAATCAGGTCTTTATCCACATCCAACTGATTGCAAGAAATACCTACGTTGCGCAAACGGCATACGCTATGAGATGGATTGTGGTCCGGGTACTGCATTTAATGCCGCGCTTGAAGTTTGTGATTTTGAGAATAAAGTTGATTGTTCCGGTCGTTTGGGCATTGGTGATTGGCAAGGTGAAATTTGTGATAACAAATAATGATTATTGAATTTTTTATGGTTTTCTTATCAACTTGCGCAGTTCGAAATAGTCCAGCTGTAGCATGTCCTGTTGGCGCTTCTGGCGTCTATCCACATCCTTTGGATTGCAAAAAGTTTCTTCACTGTGATAATGGCATAGCAACTATAAAAGATTGCGGTCCTGGTACGGCTTGGAATGTTAAAATGGAAACATGCGATTTTATGGCCAATGTTGGCTGTGCAGACGGTGGTGTCCGTCAAGAGGAGACGCCTGAAGGTTAAAAACAAATTTTTAACTCTTATTATAATGTTTGCTTAAAAGGTCTGCTCAAAAAAAAAAATGTGGTGGCACGATACCGCGCGGTACAAAGCAGTATAGGGTGTTTGCGGTCGATTTTGATTTCTGCTGTATAGTTTTGTAAGGCTGCGCACAGTGGAACAAATTAGAAATTTACTATTCAGCAAGGTCT
>NW_016164249.1:9642-32501 GCF_001687245.7 Rhagoletis zephyria | reverse complement strand
TTTATTTAAAAAATTAGCTTATGAGCGTTGCCACCTGTTTCGTAATTCAACATCAATTTAATTGACAAGCCAAGTTACATATATGTCAACGTGGATAAAGAGAGCTTTATTTATAAAATATTTTTTAAGGGAATGCGACCTGTTCAAATCAACTTAAATAAGAAGTTAAGTTATACATATATTTAAATA
The DNA here is from genome assembly GCF_001687245.7 of Rhagoletis zephyria. NCBI lineage: Eukaryota > Metazoa > Arthropoda > Insecta > Diptera > Tephritidae > Rhagoletis > Rhagoletis zephyria. Next base: position 32,312 of record NW_016164249.1, on the reverse strand, counting down.
GGGGTATCAAACGAGAGACTTTTCCCAATTATGCTAAATTAAACATAACAACTTAACAAAAATATCGATAAAAAAATCGATAAAAATATCAATAAATAACTGATAAAAATGTCGATAGCAAAATTGATAAAAATATTGATAACAAAACCGATACAAATACCTATAACAAAATCGGTAAAATATCGATAACAAAAACGATAAAATACCGGCAACAAAATCGATAAAATTATTGATAACAAAATCGATAAAGAGTTCGATAACCAAGTCAGTAAAAATTTCTGTAACCAAATCGGTAAAAATGTCGAGAAAAAATCGATAATAACTAAATCGATAACAAAATCGATTATTATATCGAAACCAGTATCGATAAATAGGTCCATAAATATATCTGTTTGTATACAATAATATCGATAAATATGTTCATAAAGATATATACCAATAAAACTATCGTGTTTTTATACCCACAAAAATATCAATTATTGCATCAATAAAAATATCTATATCGATAACAAAATCTATTATTATGTCGATAACAATATCAATAAGTATATGGAAAACAATATGGATAAAAATATCAATAAATATGACGAAAATTCCTAAATAGTCTCGAAAATCTCGAAACGTTCTCACCTTGACTTTCATTCTTGTATTGGTCTTCATCTAAGACTTATTCTTTAACTTTTTGGTAGCACGTTGTTTTTGTTAAATTAATACCATTTGCATACATTTAAGCAGCACTTGTTTCCGTCCCAACCATTTCCGTGTGCAATTTCAGTTGCCACTTTTCAAAGATGCCAATTTACTCCCAACCAACCCAACGCCGCTAAAGAAGTTTCACTTCAAAAATAAAAAACCGGCTCCTGACTATCTGAAATGATTATCGTCATAGCTGGGTTGCAAAAACGATATGCCGAAAAACTTGATTGCATTAAACATTAATAAATATTTTTATGCGCTTATAAGCTAAATTTCGCAGCATATCTTTAAGCGAAGAGGTGCTGGCAATAGTAACTTTGGCGGAATTTATCATCACCTAAGAATACAGCTTTTAAAGCATTATTAAACATTTGCAATAAAAATTTATTTGAATTATAAAATTTTCAAGCCTCTAACATACTTTTAGGCATTAGTCTAGTGTATAAACAGATTTCACGTACTATAAAGCAAATTGCTTCTTTTTTACGCTGAATTTATTAACTAAAACCGAAACATCCAAAATTATGTTCTTCACAACTCATTCTCAGAACGCTTTGTGTTGCGCATGTTTGAAGATGTTTCCAATCCCTTCATCTTACCAAACTCACTGCATACCTGCAGGCGTTTGCATAACATTTTCCTAGAAAATTAAGATGCGGAAATGTCGGCACAGTTGCCTAAATAATTGTCATCTAAAATGCATAACAAAAATATTTGCGTCTACAAAGCAGGTATGGCGGGCGCAAAAGCTGTTGAATGTGCTGAACGAAGAATAGAAATAGTGTACGTGGAATAAAAAAAGGAAAGCAAAAAAAGTGCAACTGTTTAAACGCCTTAAGCGTGACAACGCTCCCCCAAACTCCTACGCGGATAAGCGCTACCGCGTTGCCGCCACTTAAGTTGGCATTTGCCTAGAAAAGTACCCACTTTGTTGTGAAAGGACAAACTAAAAAGATTTTAATTAATTTTCGCTTTAAATTCACCGGCGGGCCATTTTTGCATTTTAATTACAAAATAATAGCATACATTTGAGCGCAACGAAGCGAGTTGAACAGTTTTTCGTGTCGCTTCGTTTCCAGCTGCTTGCTTGCTGAGGTCGAATGGCCCTTCCATATATGTGAGTGTACGTGTACGTGTGTGTGTGTGTNGCCAGCAGCAGCAGCAGCAGCCACCACTGCGTATGTGGAACATGCTCAAGCGCTTGCTTATTTGCTTACTGCTGCGAACATTTATACACACACGTGTGTATATACAAATATATTCACTCACTCATAAGCATACTGCGCCGTTTGCAAGTCATATTTGTAGTTGAACATTTTCATTTCTGTGAATTCATTTCTCTGCCTTTACAACTGCAAACCATTTGCACAAGAAACTTTTCACATCAAGGAAATCACACACACACTGCTATCAGCTACCAGCTACCAGTAAAGCATATTTGCGTGCATAAGCGCCTTTGCATATGCAATGTAAAATGGTCAGCCAATTTTTTGACAGTAAAGTGCATACAAAAAGCTTAAAGCTTGTGCAAAGTACCAAACAGAAAGTGTTATTACAAGCCAAAAAGATTAACATCAACATCTAACAATGCCATTTCAGATGAGTTCTGTTGCCTTGAAAATGTACGAAAAACAAAAGAAAAGAAATTAAATCAAAAACCAAAATCCTTACAACTGCACTTCCTGCATGCTTTCAAACATAAATTCATAGAAATTCTTACAAACCTAAAAAAAAGAAGCAAGAAAATTAAAAAAAAAATGAAAACATTTCAAAAGTAATGCAATCAAAACATTAAAGTATATCCTTATTGTTGGCTACTTTCAAATAGACACATTCACAGCTGAGTGGCCGCAGCGTTGTCTGCAATGCCACTCTTACTGCTGTGTATACATACATATATGCATGTTTTTGTATATGCACATATGTATGAGCGAGTGTATATGGCACTTAAACTTGTCCTGCATGCAAATAGTTCTTAACAAATACTCGTACATATGTAAGTACATACATATATAGTATTTCTAAAGCACGACAAAGTAACAACGTCTACACTTGACCATGTGTCTGTTGCATGAGTGTGCTACTATCTTAAAATAACTCATACATATGCAAGAGGCATGCATACGTACATACATCTTTGCACGCATATTTAAGTGACATTTTTTTGTTGGTGCTATATTTTTACAGTTCACCTATTACTTGGAGCGTTTTTCAACTTTGCCACTGCAATTGTTGATTTATTTTTGAGGAATTTATTACGCTTTGAAAATTGAAGCTTACTATCACCTATCTACTTATACATTTGAATGACGCAAGCTCGATTTTTGTTTTGATCGCTAAAAAAGACAGAAAGAGAGAGATATAGGGAAATTACTCCAAGGAGTAATTTTGTAGTTTTTTCTTGAAGTGAGATTTCTTTAGCGAAGGGTTGGTTGGTTGGGAGTAAATTGGCAAATTCAACGGAAATTGCACCCGGAAATGGTTGGGACGGAATCAAGTTCTTCTTAAATGTCTGCAAATGGTATTAATTTAACAAAAACGTGCTAATAAAAGGTTAAAGAATAAGACTTACATAAAGACCAATACAAGAATTAAAGCAAAGGATATAGAAAATGATTAAGGCAAGGGTAAAACTAAAAATAAAGATAAAAATACGCGTAAAGTTAAATGCTAAAATGAAGATGAGGCTAAATTTAAACACTACTCATATGATGCCAAAGGGTAATATGTACATAGATGGAGAAAGTGATAAACATGAAACAAAGACAAATATTAAGAAAGAAATGAGGATGAGGATACCGATAAAAGTAAAGGTGAAGATAGAGGAAGAAGGATTAAAATAAAGGTAATTTTAAAGAAAAGGATATACATAGTAGATAGAGACACAGAGACTTAACTTTGGGAACTATTTCGGGATTTTCGGTATTCTCAGGACTTATCGATTTTGTTATCGATATTTTTATAGATTTTGTTACCGATATATTTATCGCTCTAGAAAGTTTTCGAACTGGCTGCCGAGATAAGTCGATCTTCCACTTAGGTGTCGAAATGTTGACAAGGAAAGGATATTCTGCCGAAATCGACTAAGGGTTTATCGCCTTAAGCAAACATTTACCCGAACAAAAACTTTTACCGGCTATTCTACCGGAATTTGCAACAAAATTTTGACTTTTGCAAAAACACGTTTTTAACACCTTGCTAATTATAGTTATGGACCGCTGCGCGATCAAAGGCAATGAGGCCTTTGAATGAATTATGTTTATCTTTGGTTTAGTATTTCGTAAAAATGTCTGCCACATTCTCCGAGGATGGAATGAACTCAATGTTGATATCGTTAGCAAGGTACTTGTCGCGAATGTAGTGGAACCGGATGTCTATGTGCTTACTGCGTTCGTGAGCGATGGGATTCTTCACTAAGAACTAAGAACTGTTACAAAGCATTGTAGTAGCTCGTCCGATGTACGTGTCGAATCTCATCTCTTTCAGTAAACTTCTGTGAAAGGAAACTTCTTTTGCACCCTGGCACATCGCTATATATTCCGCTTCCATGGAACTTAGTGACACCACATTCTGTTTCTTTGACTCCCAATCTATGGTACCAATAGCAAAAAATAATACGTATCCACTGTAGGATTTTCTATCCGCCGTTTCAGACCCCCAGTCCACGTCTGTAAAACAGACTAAATCTTTATTAGTGACTTTGTAATGTAACTTACCTTTTGTATTTTGTTTAAGGTATCTCAAGACATGTTTAGCTGTCTAAGTCGTCACAATTCTCGCCGTCACATTTTTTCAGAACAGTGCCGCTTGAAAATGGTGCAGAAGCTGGCTTGCACTCCTGCATACTCCACCGAGCTAAAAACTCTTGCGTATATCGTTCCTGATGTGTGGAAATTTCAACGCGAAGTCCCACTCTCTCCACTTCCAACCCCAAGTAGAATTTTAAAGGTCCCCTGTCAACTGCTTCCACTTGCACGAGAAGTTTTTTGAAGTGAAACTTCTTTAGCGGCGGTTGGTTGGTTGGGAGTAAATTGGCAAATTCAGCGGAAATTGCACACGGATCTGGTTGGAACGGAAATGATGCAACGGAAATGATTGGGGCTGAAACAAGTACTTCTTGTGTATATGCAACGGAAATGATGCAACAGAAATAATGCAACGGAAATAGTGCAACGGAAATGGTTGGGGCTGAAACAAGTGCTTCTTATGTGTATGCATATGGTATAAATTTAACAAAAATTTGCTAACAAAAGGTTAAAGAATAACACTTAGGAAAAGACCAATACAAGAATGAAAGTAAAGGTGACTACGTATATAAATGAAGAATAGGATAAAGGCAAAAGGATTCTCGAGACCTATCGATAAAATAATCGATATTTTTATCGGTTTTGTTATCGATATTTATCGATTTGTTATCGATATTAACCGATTTTGTTATCGATATTCATCGATTTTTCCATCGATAACTATCGATTTTGTTATCGATATTTATCGACTTTGGTAGCGATATTTATCGATTTTGTTATCGATATTCATCGATTTTGTTATCGATGATTATCGATATTTATCGACTTTGGTAGCGATATTTATCGATTTTGTTATCGATATTCATCGATTTTGTTATCGATGATTATCGATATTTATCGACTTTGGTAGCGATATTTATCGATTTTGTTATCGATATTCATCGATTTTGTTATCGATGATTATCGATATTTATCGACTTTGGTAGCGATATTTATCGATTTTGTTATCGATATTCATCGATTTTGTTATCGATGATTATCGATATTTATCGACTTTGGTAGCGATATTTATCGATTTTGTTATCGATATTCATCGATTTTGTTATCGATGATTATCGATATTTATCGACTTTGGTAGCGATATTTATCGATTTTGTTATCGATATTCATCGATTTTGTTATCGATGATTATCGATATTTATCGACTTTGGTAGCGATATTTATCGATTTTGTTATCGATATTCATCGATTTTGTTATCGATGATTATCGATATTTATCGACTTTGGTAGCGATATTTATCGTTTTTGTTATCGATATTTATCCGATTTTGTTATCGATTTTTATCGATTTTAATATAGGTATTTATCCGATTTTTTTATCGATATTTATCGATTTTGTTATCGATATTTATCGATTTTGTTATCGATATTTATCGATTTTATTATCAATATTTATCGATTTTGTTAACGATATTTATCGAATTTGTTATCGATATGTATCGATTTTGTTATCGATTTTGTTATTGATGTAAATCGATTTTGTTATCGATATAAATCGATTTTGTTATCGATATTTATCGATTTTTTTATCGACATTTTTATCGATTTTCTAATCGATTTAGCTACCAATGGTGTTATCGATGTTGCTATTGAAATTTTTATCGAATTTGTCATCGATTTTGGTATCGGTATTTTGGTGGACGTTATAATCGATTTTGTTATCGATAGAGTATAATGATAAAAATGAAGATAATGGAAAAACATAATAACATGAGTGTTATTAAAACGAACAGTGGTAGAGGTAGGGATCTACATTGATAGAAAAAAAGCGAAAAATATAACCTTAGGCAAAAGCAGATGTGTGTATGTATAGATAGATAAATAACGTAAGTTTCACTTCTACAGTGTGGCCCAGGCGCACTTACTTTTTTTTTTAACGATATCGCACATAGTTGACTTGGATTTACAAGCAAGCAAAATGTCATCGACATAGAGCGCGATGATATTTATATCGTTATTAGTTATCATCGTGTATACGCAGGTATCCGTCTGACATCGAGAAAAACCAATCTCCGTGAAGAATGAATTTATTTTATTATTCCAATCCCTGCCTGCCTGTTTTAACCCGTACAGTGATTTCCTAAGTTTGCATACTTTGCTCGGATTATTTTTATCTACAAACAATTCGGGCTGGCGCATATAAACGTTTTCCTCCAGCTCTCCATTCAGGTAAGCTGACACAATGTCGATGTGGTTAAGCAGTAATCTATGCTGAATAGCTAGAGTCAACAACAATCTTATAGTTGAATGTTTGTTTAGCAACCGGTGCGTAAGTATCAAAAAAATCTTCATAAGGTTTCTGCACGCACCCCTGAACAATTAAACGTGCTTTTCTTTTCTCCATCATTCCATCTGCGTTGAGTTTTGTTATAAAAACCCATTTACGTCCAATGATGTTCTTATCCGGTGGAAGATCCACCAACTCCCAAGTGCTGTTTCTAATTAATATGTCATACTTTGCCTTCATTGCTGCTCGCCACTGTGTCGCATCGTCTGATTCTAGTGCTTCCGCAACTGTCAATGGATTCTCACAAATGCTGCTCAACGTTTCAGTTCCATTGTCTTAATGTATTACTTGCAAGGTCTTCCAGGCTTTCCCGTACGAATTAATTTCGGCCGTCCTCTTTTCCGTTTACCGCCCATAACTTCCACCACCTCATCAGATGAGTATTCCGGCTCTTCGGCTTCGCATCGATTTACTTCATATCTTTCATCGCTACCCGTTGAGTTGTTACCATCTTCAGCATTGTTGTCTGCGTCCAAACCAGTTTGTTCATTCACTGCACACGTTTTGTTTCTAATTCTGCCTTCGCTTGTGTTGTTGCTGGGATTTTCAAGAACATAGAATCTACGTTCACTATCATCCGATAATAATTCCTCAGCGGGTAAATCATCTACCGAATTTTCAAAGAAAGAAAGAAGCTATGGTGATTTGTCTTGTTGTTTTATTGTATAGCCTATAGCCTTTTATATTGTCAGCGTAACCAACAAAAATTAATTTAGTCCCTTTAACATCAAACTTCGATCCGGTCCGTTGTTTGTTTAATGCGACTGCTTCACATCCAAACATTTTGATGTGTGCGACCGACGGTTTTCTACCAAACCAGCATTCGAACGGTGTCTTATAATTTAATACTTTACCGCTGTACTTATTGCTTCTGACCACATGCTTTGGTTTAAAGGTGCAGTCTCCAGCATACATCGAGCCATATCGACTAGAGTTCGGTTCGCTCTCTCCGCGACACCGTTCTGTTGAGGAGTGTAACTCACACTTTTCTGGTGAACTATGTCGCCGTAAAAATTGTTGGAAATCAGAATTCACGTACTCAAGCCCGTTGTCGCTCCTCAGGCACTTCATTCGTTTCCCCGTTTGCTTCTCCACGCGTGTCATAAAATCAATAAATTCTGAAAACGCTTGCGATTTGTATCGTAGGAATTTAGTTTCCGTATACCGCGAATAATCATCGATGAATGTGATGAAGTACTTCGAACCGCCTTCTGAGGAAATTCTCATGGGACCACAAAGGTCGCTGTGTAACACCTCTAGAACCGATTTCGTTTGAACATACGCATACGCGTGGAAAGGCTTGGAGCTTATTTTGCAAACCGCGCACGTTCCACAATCTAAATCGCTTGGGCCCTTTAAGTTTAAACCCCGCACTATAGTTTTGCTTGCAAGTCTACACAAGTCCATGACATTTAAGTGTCCATACCTTCTGTGTCAGATAACGAGCTCACTTTTATTCGTAAGAGATGCATTTAAAAATTCATTTATATTTTTCCCGAAATTTGCATAAAAAATACCGTCAACCATTTCAGCGCCAAAAATCAGTTTATTTTGTTGCGTCTTCACTTGTGTCTCGTTACTCACTGATAAAAAATTAGAATGCAAATTCGGCACATACAAAATGTTACGCAATGTCATATTGCAGCTATGTGACTTTATATTCACATTGCCTATTCCAACGGCGTTAACATCTACGCCCGAGGCAAGAACAACTTTCTCCTCATGATTTTCTATAAAAGAGAAGAATTTTTTACTTCGACACATATGTGAGGAAGCACCGCTATTCAGTATCCACACGTCTTGGCTGGAAATGCGCTCAGTCGTCAAGCTAAACAGTGCTGATGCTGCGTTCCCCTTTGATCGACATTCTGCGCGAATGTGACCCCACTTACCGCACGCATAACACCTTATCTTTTTCTTATTGTTAGTGGAATATTCTCTTTTCTCGCTATAATCTGACTTGTGATTGTTTTTTTACGCTGGATTCAACCTTTTTGCCCTTCGCTGCAAAAACGCTCTCTGAATTTATGTCTTTACGCTCACCTCGCTCGACGTTGTTCCTCATCAAGTATTTTGACCTTCAATAGTTCTACCTTTGGCAGCGAATCACGGTTTCCCATTGCAACGATGAAACTATCCATTTCGTCTGGTAAACTACATAGAAGAAGAATACTCAGCAAATCTTCCGGAACTTCCATTCCTATGTCCCTGAGGTCATCCACCTCAGTACAAAATTCGTTTATTTGCTCCGCGAATCTTTCGCCGGCTTTGAAACGAAACCGCATTAATTTTCTAAAAATGTTGACTTTACGCGCGCGTCCACTGGCTTTGTACAAGTCGCTCAATTTATGCCATGCACCCATCGCCGTGATACATTTTTTGACGTGAATTAGCTCGGATCGTTTAACGCACAAAGTTATCAGCGCTAGTGCCTTCTGGTCAGCCTTTTCCCATGCAGCTNGCATTTTTTAACGTGAATTATCTCTGATGGTTTAACGTACAAAGTTATCAGCGCTAGTGCCTTCTGGTCAGCCTTTTCCCATGCAGCTCGAGTTTCTGGTGGTGCTAAAGCTGGGCATGCCTTAACTAAAACATCCCAATAGTCTTGTGTTGTTATTAAACTACTTTTCATTTTAACTGACCATGTCGCGCAGTTTTCCTTATTTAGTTTTTCGATTTGCGCTATCGAGTTACTCATTTTGTTATTTGCCAACCGACCAACGATTTTTGGAAATTTTTTTTAAACAAATAACAAATCGACAAACGATTTAAACAATTATATTGACCGACAAATAGAATAAATACTTTAGACCACCGAAACACGTGTTAACAACTTGCTCTAGGCCCATAACCCTTGTGAGCATATACGAACAATGGAAGAAAAACACGATCGTTCGATAGGACGATATTTATTGAAGTAACATGTGAATCATTTACATAAAGAGAAACTAGGTTCTAATATATTACATACTATGCCTGCAGTTGGGTTGCCAGATTGATATACAAACATATGAAAATCTCTATATTTTCGAGGTCCCGAAACCAATAAAAAAATGGAAAATTTCCATTAAAAAAAATTTAAAATTTTCAAACTGCGGAAAATGTTCAATAGGCGCTGAAAATTTTCTACAAGTCTTGAAAAATTGGAAAAAATGTCAAATAAAAAATAAGTTAAAAGACTTTCATTTGTTAGTTATGCAGGCTCGAGGTCAAATGTTTTTGGAAATTTCAATTAAAACACTGGTTTTAATTTTTTTCCAATATATTTCGGTTACACCGCGATAGAAAACTGCACGCCACACGGTGTAGAAGTATGATTAATTTGCCCTGAATAGGTTTTTTTTTCATCGTTTGAAAAGAAAAATTTATTTTAGAAAGCTTATTGCAAAAAGACAAACAAAATTACGCTAAGTTTTTGTAAGCAGATCTTTTAGTTAGTTTTTCGAAAGGCAATAAGGATCTTTAAAAATAATCAAAGAAATTTTGTTGAAAGGCTCTGTTAAAGTTTTTTTTTTTATAAAATTGCTTCCACTAAACTTTTCATCATAAATAGGCATCACTCATACGCCCTGCTGAACGTAGCTTGTATACAATTTTTACCTCACCTCAGCAAGTAATTTTCAGATAAACTGCTTTCATGAAGCTTAGCGTAAGCGACATTTTTTCCAAAATTTTATTTTTAATGCAGAAATGCTCCTAGACGCTCCAGGAATATTTCTGCATCAAAAAGAAAATTTTGAAAAAAATGTCGCTTACGTTATTTTGGCGGTTAGGGCTCGATATTTGCCCGATTGGTTTTCATTTAAAAATTTTAAATCCCACTCCTGTGTAATTGAGAATCTATACTAAACTAACCTGTAATAACTATTTTTAGTGCCTCCTGCAGAAAAACTGGACAATGGAAATGTGTACTTAGCCATTGATGCAGATCACGCATACGCACTGTCATACCGCACGTTACACTGTCTGGTTGTCTGCTTAAAATTAAAATAATCTCAAGGATCTTCAACGCATTTTGTTCATACAACATACTAGAAGATTTAACTTAATTATCGCAAGAAAAAATTCCAAACCTGATTTGATTAACTCGAAAGCAATAAAGTAAGTTAAGTACTTCTACTTAATAGAAAAGCAGCTTAAGCAAACTAAGTTCATAAATGAAAATGTGAACAAATAAAGAGATCTGCTACTTTTGTTTACTCTGCAAAGATATTAACTGCGTGATGTATACGTAAGGATAAACATATATTAAGCATCCCTCCCGCCAACTCTTCTACACATAGTATGTATGTTGCTGTATGGCGCGCGCTTACTTATTGAGATATCATCCTTGCTTGCTGCTGCTACTGCTGCTGCTGCTGCCAGGACACCAAAACCATAATTCATTTGCACTATTTTTAAATGCAATGCATGTCAGTTCTCTAACAAACAAACCAACACGCATACATACAACTGCCTGACTACTTAATGTCTGCTGATTTTTTTGCACAGTGTTGCATATTGTTTACTTTCCTTATCGTTCGAAGGGGAAAAAATTGACTAAAAAGTATCTAATCCTTGAACTTGACAAAAGCACAAACAGGATATGCGCTTGCCAATGTTTTTTATTTGCTTTGGATGAGTTTCAAATCGTTCGCTGTTTCCTCTTTGTTTTTTTTTTTTGTGCGCTAAGCTCTCGTTGGTCAATGTTGCAATGAGCTTATGATTTTTCAACAATTTCTTATTCGATATTTCACTTTTAGATAGTTTTTTTGTTAAATCCGGTTTTTATTTTTGTGCGGCAGTGAAGAAAATCTGCAGCTACTTGTAGCCAAAATTGGTTGAGAGTGTGAGTGAAAGTGCCATTAAATTGCGGTGGTGGAAAGGAAATGTTTGCAAATGCTAACACACATATGTACATGTATGTATGTATATATATGCAATCGTTTACCCACTCCAGAGTAAGAAGAAGTTTCGCTCTTGGATTCCCGCCAAATGCTACTTTTTGGTATAAATGTTTTTATTTGTGTGCGGATAAGTCGCTGCAAAGGCTTAAGTTGGAGTTGGTTGTACATAAATACATACATACGTCACAAAGAATTGTACAAAAATATTATATTTCTTACATTCGCATAATAATATACATATGTATGTTCACATGCATCAAGAGTTGTCGTCTTATTTGTTGGATTGTTTGCACAACAAACACTGCATGCAACGGGAAATGATACTTATTAAGATGTTCCTTGAGTATGAGTATAAGTAAGAATTGGCATTTAGCAACAAAAAATGGCTGATGCGGTCGACTTAGCAATTTTCACTACTATAAAATGTTGTCGGCAAAAATTGAACCATACACATGAGAAGACTGTCGGAAATTTTATGCTGTATACACACACGCACACACATAGTACATGTTTTCGCCAAGACTTTAGTAGCGTGCGGCTTTTATATGATATTCCATGGAACTGTTTATTGAAGCTCTCACTTTTGTGATAAATTGTTTAGTCCTTCATAGTTTAGTTATTTCTGAAAACATTGATGTACAAATCGATATCTACATATCGATGGCTGAGTGGAAGATCGACCTATCTCGGCTGCCAGTTCGAAAACGCTCTATCTCAAAAAACNGAAAATTGAACCATGCAAAAAAGAAGACTGTCGGAAATTTTATGCTGTATACACACACGCACACACATAGTACATGTTTTCGCCAAGACTTTAGCCGCGTGCGGTTTTTATATGATATTCCAATTGAACGGTTTATTGAAGCTCTCACTTTTGTGATAATTTGTTTAGTCCTTCATAGTTTAGTTATTTCTGAAAACATTGATGTACAAATCGATATATGGTTACAATAAATATTAGTGCGATTCATAAAATGTGGCAAATTGGCAGTTTTGGCGAAAACGCAACGTTGAAAACGAAGTTGTATGAACGTCCTATCACAAGATCGGATTTCAAATGTAAAATTACAAAAAAAAAACAAAAACAGCGCGTAGGTGGAAATTAAAAGTTTTTACAATTAAATTTTAAAGCAGCCTNATGGTTACAATAAATATTAGTGCGATTCATAAAATGTGGCAAATTGGCAGTTTTGGCGAAATCGCAACGTTGAAAACGAAGTTGTATGAACGTCCTATCACAAGATCGGATTTCAAATGTAAAATTAAAAAAAAAAACAAATGCCGCGCGTAGGTGGAAATTAAAAGTTTTTACAATTAAATTTTAAAGCAGCCTTAACTGATATATTTATATATTTTTTGGTGAAGTATTCGGAGACAATAAAAAAAAACATGTGTTTCGCGACTTTGTCTTTGCAGTGATCGCCAGCTCAAATAATATGGCAATGTCGCAATTTTGTCGCAAGAAAGTTTCCATGCAAATGTAATCAGCTGTGTCGAAAAGTGGCAAATTTTGCAACAAATACATACCACATTTGCAACCGTTGCGACGTTTCATGAATGTCACTACTATCCAACACTGTTATCGATAAGTTTATCGTCGATATATAAATACATGTATTTGTTTATCTTATGAATAATGAATATCATCATCTAAATATATAGTCATGTGATCTAAAGTCATGTGAAATATAATAGGGCCACGCCATTTTGACCGGTTTTGGTAATTTTTTGTTCGTTTGTAAAATGTTTATTATTTTTTTTTTTTTATAAAAATACAGCTCGTTATATGACAAAAATCATAATCATGTTGCAAAACTTGTAGACAAATTAGGAAAACTAAAAAAATTTAAAATGTTTATTATTTTTTTTTTATAAAAATACAGCTCGTTATATGACAAAAATCATAATCATATTGCAAACCTCGTAGAAAAATTAGGAAAACTATAAAAGTTTACAACATAAAAAAACTTTTTACTAAGAACTTTTTTGAAAAATTATAAGCACGCAAACTTATCCCATTAAATATGAGTGCGAGCTTCAAGGGGCTAAGAAATCGCATTCATTTTTGATAAGTTCTTTTGCTGACGGTGTCTCGCATTTTTTTCGGTACAAAATAAGTACTTACGCATGTTCGAAATTTTTTTTTTATGTATGGAAGAAAATAACAACACCATCCGCAACAAAAATTAGCAAAAATCAAAGCGAATTCTTTTCCACTTGAAACTTGTTGAATTTTTCTAATATATTTACAAAGTTTGAACTTATATGGTTTTTGTTAGATATCGAGCTGTAGTTTTATAAAAAAATAATAAAACTTAATTAAAATAAAAAAAAAGAAAATAGTCAATACTGGTCAAAATATCATGTCACTATTATATTTTACATGATTGCATAAAACTAACCCAAAAATATTTTCGAAATAGCTAAAGCTTTCGCAAAAAAATGCCTTTCTCGTTTGATACGCATATTAACATATTTTATTTAACTTGTTAATTAAAATGATTTTAAACTTATAAACAGGTGGCAGAAAAAAATTTTAAAATGAAGATTTCTTAAACCCCTCTCGTTAGATACCTCTAAATATTTAGTTTACCTTATTTTAACATATTTAATATTAATGTTATAATAATATATATATAATAATATATATAATGATAATGTTAGAATAACAGGTTTCCTAAACCTCTCCAGTTTGATACCCATATCAAAAAATTTAGTTTACCTTGTACATTAAACTTATTTTAACTTTTTGAATACGCGCCAGCTCTCCCAAATAATATTTTCTTAAAAAATCGTTCTTGAGACGATTTAGTTTTCCACCCATATTGTACTTCTATTTAATTAAATCTTTTTTTTTACGCCCACAGATTTGTGTTGTTTTATTTAACTAATCGATATTTGAACAGATGGCAACCTCTTTAAAAAATACTTTCGAAACAAATTGTTTAGAACCTCCTTCCTTTTGATACCCAAGTTTTTGCAATTTTTTATTTAACTTTAAATTTGATTGACGTCAATTTAAAAAAAGTTGGCAACTCTTTTAAAAATATTTTTGAAATAAAGCTTTTTCTACAGCCTTTGATACCCACATAAAAATATATCTCTTTAACCTAGTTAATTAAACTGATTTTAACATTTTGGACAACCTTCTTAAAGAATATTAAAAAATCGTTTTACTTAACCTATTAATTATTCGATTTTAAACCTTTCTAAATGGTGGCAACCCCTTAAAAAATAATTTAAAAATAAATAGTTCTGGAACCTCTTTCTTTTGACACAATTTTTTTGTAATATCTTTTTAACTTAATAATTTATTGACTTTAACTTTTAAAGTAAATGGACATCTCTCTTAAAAAAATAATCTGTTTGTTACTTCAGGTTATATATAGTCTACCTATGCGCCAAGTTTCATTAAGATCCGCTCGGCTGGTTTAGCGTGAAAAGGCAACAGGCACAGACACACATCACGAAATAGGATAAATTTTGAGGAAAAAAAAATACCCTTTAAAGGCCATATGTGTAATCGTAAAATGAATTGCAGTTGAAGCTTACGGTAACATTTTTTTATAATATTTTATATTATAATGAAAAAGTTAAATTATTGTATTAATATTTGTTTCATTGAATTGCGCTTTAGTCATAAATAGAAAGTTTTTAGGCAATGTAATTTAATAGAAATAATGCAAAAAAAAATTATTAAAAAAAATGGCTTTGAGCATACTTTGCGCGCGCCCTAAAGCCTACAATTACACATTCTCAAATAAATATTTCAACTCATGCAGCAAAACAAATGCAATTTTAAGCGCATTTACGCATAAAATCCATTAAATGTATGATACTTTATGCATTTGATACACTGAGGGAAATAATGCATAGTAAAAATGAATACTTTATATTTGATTATCGTTTAAAAATGTTCGTATTTAACAATAATATTTTCATACAAAATTTATTACGCACGTATTTGGCTGTTCACATCTGAGTATGTATGTATATGTAAGGGTACATACGCACCCCAAGCATGCAGAGCGCCGCTCTGAGAGCGGTGACAACACACACATGCTTACATAGTACAAATCGCGTGCTGTGGTGTTGATGGATAATCAACATTTGAAAGCAAATTTATATATCTGGGTGTAGCTGAGTGCGCAAAGATGCTTGCCACAAGTTGTTGATATCCGGAGATGGTCGGGTTCGAATTCCACTGTAGGCAACATGCAAATCAAATTTTTTTTTTAGTTTTTGTCTTGATTATTCACTTCACGGATGCTTTTTCAGTACGAACGCGGTCATTTTAATATGCGCGTAATTGAATTGAATATTTACCAATATACAGTACTTTCGTTGACGTTTATAGTAAGATCAATTACGTTTCTATTTGATTTTAATATTTTTTTCCCTCAGTGTACCAATTTGTTTATTCCTTCTTTTTTCGCTTTTGAATTTCTATAGTGAACACACAGCGCACTATGCCACTCAGCCCAGTTTAGTAAGTGGCTGAGCGCGAACGACTTTTCAAAGTTTTTAAAACCCACAATATTTTAAAATTTTATCAGATCGGCCAACAAATATTTACCACTATTTGATGGTGAGTTATTTTTTTGCGGCAACAAATTTTCGCGTTACTTTTCATATGCTGTTTGCTTTTTGTGTGAGTTTCATACCTTTATGATGCGCTCATTTCTGTACATTTTTTCGATTTATATAGAAATGTTTTTTTTTTGTGTATGTTTTTTTTTTTTGTTTTTAATAAAACAAAAACTACAGCGTAGTTATGCAATTGCAATAAAAATTTGTATGAAAAAAACGTGCCACTAAAAAATTTGCCGGCGACGCATTGGCATATGTTGCATGCCATATGAGCCGCAACCAGAAGTGGATTTTTTGGCGCGCGCTTGAATTGGATTGGAAAAAAGTGCGCAAGTCAATGCAAATAGTAAGCTGAAACATAGCGTTCGCACACTTTCTGGAGCTGAGTGTGTTTGCGAGTGGCATATGGAACAAAAACGTACGACCGTCCATGACTAACTGTAGCGTCGAAGGTATAAATGTATAAATGCAGGTAGAGAGCTGCCTAAAATTTTCGGTATTTTCATTTTTTTTTATATTTGACGATTTTAAGGATTTTTTGGAAATTTTACTTGCTTGTTTTGTCCGACAACTTAGAATTTGAATTTAAAATTTCTCTGTGCTTGGGCATTTTTAGGGATTGTTCAACATTGATTAAAAATAACTTTTCTAAATTATAGAAAATTTTCGAAAATTCATTATATTTGTAAGATTTTTTAAATTTATTTATCTTTTGAAATTTTTGCGGGACTTTTAGAAACTAATAATATCACTTGACTAGTTTGGGTATTTTCAGAATTTTTAGAGATTTCAGGTTTTTTCGGGAATTCTAATTTTGTTTTTTGGTTTCCTGCCTGAGAACAGTCTGTAATTTCGATAATGAAAAATTTGGATTTGTAAAATTTTTAAATTAATTTTTTTTGCACCTTTTCTCGGTACTTACAGGAAGTTATTAAGACTAATTAAATTCTCAGCTGCAGAATTTTTAAGATTTCGATGATTTTTAGAAAATCTCCATATTTTTGTTTCGTGTCTGATAATCTAGAGTTTGGATTTTTAAGATTTTTAAATTTATTTATATTTTTTATTTTTTTTTTAGATTTAACGTTTATTAAAAATTTGCCGTATTTTCTAAATTTTCTGGATTTTACCATTTTTTGGAATTTTTCAAAGTGGGGTTAATTTAACAAACATTTGCTTTTTATTAAAATAGCCGTGTCTTTTTTCATGTATTCATGTCGCTTACAGCTCCATAACATTATTTATTTTCGTAGATACGTATACTCGTAAAAGAAACATACCTAATATTGCGAACTATTTCATTTAAAAATTTTAACTACAAAAAGGGGTTGTAACTATGTCATATATGTCTTTTCTTGTGGGATACAATTTGCATTTTTATTTGTTTTATAACTTTATGATGGGGGGCCCCTTTATAAAGCATTTTTGAGTAGGTAACTATGTTGAACGATTTTTAAAATTTATTATCCCATTAACACATTTCAATTTTAAGATGGGTAGTCTTGGATAAATTTTTTCCTAACATATTTTTTTTAGCCTTGAAATTTTTACCCTAATATCTCGTCAGTTTATTTAAATTTTTAGAGAGGTTTGCTGATAACTTTTTTTCGTGTGACCAATAATGTAAGTTTTATTTTTGTTTGTTAAATATAAAATGGTAGGCAACTCTGTCAAAATTAATTAGCCTTAGCATTTCTTATTATAATTTTTTTATGATTTAAAACAGGTGCCAACCCTAAATTAAGTTTTTCTTAACCAGTTTTGTGTGTTAGCAATATAGTAAATTTTTGTTTTATTAAATTTCTATAAGAATTTTGTAAAATTTTTTGTATAGTTTTTATAATTTTATGGAAAATTTATTTTTTTTTTGTAATTTACTATCTCATTATTTAGATTTATTACTTACATTTTAAGAAATACTGCAATCCTAGAATAAATTTTTCCTGGCCAACTTTTTCGCGTTTAAACAATAACATAATTTCTATTTTTGTTCATTATAAAAAGATTGGCATATCGGTTAAACTTTGATAAAATCGAATGTTCTTAACATTTCTCATCTTTTATACAATTCTATGACAGGTGGGAACTCTATTAATTAATTAACATTGTTAACCATGTTAAAAGACTTTAAAATTGACTTCCACGTTAATTTGTTTCAATTTCAAGAGACTTCTCAGCCTTGGACTTACTTTTTTCTAATATTTTCTTTGTGCGTTAACAATATTATAGCTTTTTACCTAACTTTAAAACGGGTGGCGATTCTGTTTTAGTATAAGTTTCTTTAAAATTTTCTGATCATTCCCTGCGGACAAGATTATTTTTTTACATTTTGTATTATTCTATAAATGTGCAAAACTCCATAAAAACAAGTTTGTATTAATATTGTCGCAGAATTTTTTAGTTGGTAAAGCAAATTTTTTAAGCTTACTATTAATTCATTAAATTAATTAATTTTATTTTTAAAACGGGTGGCCACCCTACAAAATTTACATTTACATTACCTGCCTACCAATAACATTTTTGCTGGTTAGCAAATTTTGATAGTTTTATTAGTCCCAATTTTAATTTCTAAACAGGTGGCATCTCCATTTAATACATGCGCGCCTTAAATTTAAGTACCTTTAAAATAATACTGACCTTGAAATTTTTTTGAAGTTCTCTTTTGAAGTTAGTACTTTCGTTTTCAAAAAAAGGTGGCAACTTCATTAAAAAAGCAGTTTAATTTGAAACTAAATCTTATATCCTACGGTAGTTGAAAGCTGTGACTAAGCAAAGTGAGATAACTAACTAGTTATTGCGAACATAATCCGATGCTTTGAACACACACTTTCCAAATCATTTATGCAGCCCTCTAAATGGTTGCAAGTTTGTACATATGAATATTTGTGTAATACCAACAGCGGTTGGCCGAAATTAATATTCAGATAAAAATGTGAATATTTTGCGCGAATGCACACTGCCAACATTGGAAATATTTATATGAGTTCATATACACATATGAGTACATACATACATGTATGTATGTGCATATATGTGTATGCGTGACTGCACTCACATATTCATAGCTGCTCATATATGTTTGTATACTTACTTATGTGCATATGTAAATAAAAATTCATATCAACTTACCGACATAAATACCTACATATGTACATATGTATGTGCGTATAGACGTTGCAGTTTTTTCGGCCACTGCACATCGCTTCGCATAATTCGGAGAAAACACTTAAAAAAAAAGAGGCGGAATTTATGCATTTTTTACTTCAAATTTATTAAATGTAAATTGTCCAGTTGAAATGTAAAATAACGCACGTATGTGTGAAACGTTCATCGTTTACCAAGTTGGAAATATGGTACATATTTACTCACATACATGTGTCCATATGTATGTATATGCCCAGCCAAGCTTTCTTAATTCTTATTCTTCTTGCTTCTGTTTTTTTTTTTGGCTGAATATAGTTTATCGCTTTGGATTTCAGTGCTATAGCACGTTTCCACTATTTGTTTGTATATACGAGTATACAAAAAATTGGCAAGTAACCGCTTGCTGTTAATTTCAATTAAATACTTTTGCGCTTATATGCATACAAGCGTAGAAACTACTTAAATTTAAATACTTTTTAAATAAATAGGATAGCACTTAAATCATTTTACTGTAATATTTGAATACTGCAATGCAAATATTTTATTAATTGCAGCTTAAGTTACAATGAAAAACAAAAAAAGAATTGCGTTTCTGCAGCCATGGCGTATGAGCAACATTAAACCTGTATACATTTTTTTGTCGGAACTAAAATAGAAATAAATGCGTTGCGGAAACAGTACTCAGGAACCTGTTTCAAATCTACATACATACATAATTTACGATTAAATCGAAGCAGATTGTTCGGCGTGACAGAGAGACAAAATGTGTTCCGCTTGCTCATCCATTTTTCAAGACAAGGAGGGTTTCTTCGAAATACCCACTCGAGAGTCCAACATGAGTTTTTCACCTGCAGCCACTCAAAGGCGCTCGGTCATTGCTGAGCGAAATTATTCACGCAGTTTCTGACCAAAGAATTCCTGTTTCGAGCCCTCGCTTGCAAATGGGCAGACGTATTCGCTGTATCAGATGTAAGTCCTAGGTAGTTCCGAGTGACCTGGCGAATCGCGATTCCGGTCTTTTTTATGTCCCGAAATCCCGGCATTTTCGGGATTTGTAATAAAAAATCTAATTCAAAACCATTTGAATTAAGGGAATTAGGTAATGTAGATATGTATAACCATGTGGATGCCAGACGAAAGGTGTTTAAGAATGTAGTAGTCTGAAAATAATTTGAAGAGGGTTGATCAGGTTTCAAGAGTCGAAAAGGCTTTATTTCTGAAATACATTTAGGAGGGTTGCCACCTGTTTGAAAAGTCGAAATTAGTAAACTAATACACAAGTTATTTGAAATATTAAAATTTGGGTGTCAAACGAAAGGATGTTAACGAAATTTGTAGTTTGAATAATTAGAATATTTTTGAGGAGTTTCAAGAGGGCTGCAACGGGTTTAAAAGTTAAACTAAAATTATTTAACAAGTTGAATTAATTTTTAAAAGATGGGTAGCACTCAAAACAGGTTTGAAAGGCTTTATTTAAGAACTATATTTAGCGGGGTTGCCACTTGTTTAAAAAATCTTATTCAATTTAATTCATCTGTTAAAAGATGGGTATCCATCTAAATGGGTTTGAATGATTTTATTTACGTACTATATTTAGCGAGGTTACCACATGTTTAAAAAAATTAAATTCGACTCAATTAATCTTTAAAAAAATAGATATCAATAAAAATGGGTTTGAATGATTTTATTTCCGTACTATATTTAATGGGGTTATCACGTATTTAGAAAAATTAAATTCAACTTAATTCATCAGTTAATTGAAATATGTATCACCAAAAAATTCAGTTCGAAAATATTTTCAGTTTAGTTTAGTTCAGTAGTCAAATCAAATACCTTGGCCTGTAGATGTGTTACAAGGTGTTATTATTTTGAATGTTGGACTTTTTTTTACAAGCGGATCACTAAGAAACGGCTGCACGGATTTAGATGAAATGTGGCACTTAGATCGCTTATAACTCTGACTGGCATTTGGAGTATATTTTAAGTTTTTGAAATTTAATTTTGGGCGTTTTAACGCCATTGGGATTCTCTAGTTATTATTATCATGTGTACTATTGTAATTAAATAATCGACCTTATTTGTTGAAATAACGAAGTTTTGGTATTTCCGGAATTTGCCGTTATAAATATGCAAAGTGGGCGTAATTTGAACCCGATTTCAAGAATTTTCAATCATACCAAAGACCGATACCTTTACTGCTTTTGGAAGATAGTGAAAAATCGGCCACTTCAATAAATCATGTGATTAAATCGCATCAATCGTTTAATGGGAATACTGTCTGAAAGTAGTTAGAGTATGGTCAATGTTTTGGCTGTCACTGCGGGCACGTAACCTTCTGTATCGTTACCTAGTATTTCGCAGGATAGGACCAGCTTGAAATACCTCGACCGTATTTTTTAAGAGAAAACTAAAGCTTGCCGCAATTATCTTCGATATGGCTAGCATTCAGATTAAGGGAACTCAATATTGGAGGAACTCCTCAACAAAGTAATTGTTGGTTTACATACCGATCACACAGTAGTGGCGCTATATAAGCTATATCTTCCATACCGCTGATTGTTTAGATATATTTTTTTTTATATATGTATCTCCTGTAATCTGTTAAAGTAAAATTTTCAGATGTTCATGAAAGGTATGAAGCCTTCGGCATAACCGAAGACAGCGCTGCTCTTACTTGTTTTTTAAGTAATTTTCACATTGTGGTATATAAACAAATCTAGGTAAGAACCCGGTTCATTCGATTGTAAAAATCCAGTTTGTGCGGTATTCGAAAAATCAATAAAAAAAAAACGCCTACAATTATTAAAAGACCGGCTGAAACCACTTAGGAAAAGCCGAGTGCATCACCCTATATGATACCAAACAGACTGGGGGACTTTTAGCTGAATATTGATCCAATAGCATATCCTATGGTATTTTCTTTCGACACAGTTCTAGCAATGTATATTGATCACCTGATTTCCAAGGAAGCTGGCCTCCAGAAAGTCTAAAACCTTGCATCTGTAAAGAAACAATTAGTCCTCTTGAGGGAAGCTTAAAATATAATAATAGCATGTTTTTGGTGATGCACCCTAATGTACTTACGAGGAATTTCTTCTTCTTCTTTTTTGGCGCTGTAACCGCCTAAGCGATTTTGGCCGAGTTCAGCAAAGCACGCCAGTCGTTTCTCCTCTGTGCCAACTGACGCCAATTGGAAACGCCAAGTGAAGCCAAGTCCTTCTCCACCTGATCTTTCCATCGCAGTGGGGGCCTCCCTCTTCC
>NW_016164249.1:0-4718 GCF_001687245.7 Rhagoletis zephyria | reverse complement strand
TTTAAATATTTTCAAACCACAATCTCTTTTGTCTTACACTCATATCGGGATACATATTTCTCTTTTAATCGCCTTAATTTAAGTTTGTACTTGACTTTTTGAACGGGTGGCAACGCTCCTACAATCAGTTTAGAACTAAAGTGCCTTCAATGCCATTTTCATTTATATCAGTATCATAGTAATTCGTTTAACCTATTGCATATATTGAATTTAGCTTTGCAAACAGGTGGCAACCCCGTTTAATATGTTCAAACTAAAACCCTTTAAATCCTTTTTTAACTGACACCCGTAATGCGATAGCTATATAAATTATTTAGTTCTTTTAATAAAAGTTGAACTAAATTTTAAAAAGAAGTGGCAACTCTCACACATATAGGTTAAAATATAGTTTTTTCAAAGCTATTTTGATTTGATTGATATTCATATTATAGTAAATCAGATTTTCCTATTTTATACACTAAATTTATCTTTGTAAATAGGTGGCAACCCTCCTACATATAATGAATAAATAAAGCCTTTTCAAACTCATTTCGATCGATACCCATTTTGATTTAACTTACAAATAATTTGTATTTAATGATTTATTAGGTGGCAACCCTTTAAAAAAAACAACGTTATCGCACGCCTATAAGCCAAAGCTTTTAATTTGATAGCTAATTTTTTAAAATCGAACTAACGGTACAGATCTGATGATATGATTATGTACTTATGAACATAGAATACTAAAGGAGAAACAGGTCACTTTAACTACAATATATATATATATGTAACAAAAGTAATAATTTATTATAAATATTTCCCCGGAGCTGCGCGATCTGTTACTCAAAAGCCGAAATACACGCATATACTTTGGGGGGATGCCCGTTGGGGTCCATGGTCTATCGGGCTCAAAACAGAAAATCGCGGGTATCCAGCCCTCGTAAGGATGAGGCCCAAAACACTTGGTAAACCATTCCTACAGAATATATCTGAACACAACCGCTTCTCACTGTATGACGTACTGAAGCTGATTATATCCACCAAATGGCTGTAGTTTGCATGAGTTGTGGAATCAAAATGGCATTAGGTTATCACCAGGGTGACCATTCACTTACCTTAACTAACCAACCAATCCCAAATTATTTTCGACAAAGTGTGTGGTGAGGTATTTTGTCTACTCAAAGTACTACTTCCCAACCCCAATTCCCACATGTGGCCACCCGTACCCGTACTTTTCACCTGTTCATAATCAAATCTATCTTATTCCACTTTTCCAGAAATTGCACAAATACAATGACTCATGTGATTGCATTTATGTATTTTTCAATTGAAAATATGTAATTATAAATTATAATTACAATCAATATGCATTACGCCTCATTATATTTAGCAAATTACTTACATACATATGTATATATGTACGTATATTGTATCCTAATTCATGTGCAAGTATGCGCACACGTACATCTTAAGCTCTTAAGCACAGCCCACTCCACATTTGAACAAATCAATTAATAATTTAGTAACAAATGCAAATGAGAGACTCCAAATTTTACAAAAGCTTACATTTCAATCTCCTAAACGCATACATTCGTGACATAGATAGTAGCGCGCTATGTAACAGAAACCGGATGAATAGACTTTCCATTAACAACAGTCAAATTGATGCGTTTTACGTGTATTTAGATACGTATGAACATCTAAGATACCTGCCGCCCAAACAGAAATCACACACAGGATATTATTAAATTAGCCAAGTACTTAGTTGTACAGCTCTGTAGCGTTGAGGAGAAAATTTTGGCATTGAAATGCTTTCATTCAACAACAAATAAATATATGGGGCACTCCAGTGCAATTGGGACACCATTTGGCTTTTGCATATCAGATTTTTTTGTTTTAATTCTGTGTGTTAAAAATTTTTGTAAAATATTACAGCAATTGAATCAATATTGTGCCCGCAATTTCATTTTGATTAAAATATTTTTATTTCAAATTTACATGACCGGTGTATAGTAAAATTCCATTTTTTTAGAGAAAATAATAAATATTTTCCTTTTGTCTTTTGATTTTTTATTAATAAGTTGCATTAATATAAAAAAATAGAAAAACATAATTCAAAATAGCCTTTGCTTAAAATAATACGCCATCGTTGTCTTTTAGCAGTACTCCTGTGGACCATCTCCCATCACAAATACAAAACATGAAATCTATTGTGCATTAAATGTACTTTAAGACGAATTTGCTCAATTTTGCACATTTTGAATTTTTTTAAATTTTATTTATCTTCTTCACTGTCGCTGTAACCGCGTGAGCAATTTTAGTTCGATCCTTTCTATGTGCTTATCACTACCTGTAGATAATTAATTCTAAATTTTTAGTTTTCTGAGTTGCTGAGATAAGTTCTCAGATGATGAACATAACTGGCAATTCATTCACATTTTAATTTTATTTTTTAATTAAGAACTGAACTTTAAAATTGTTTTTTTTTTCTGAGAGAAGTATTTAACCACCTTAATTTAATAAAATTAAAAAAATACTTAAAAAATAAAAAGAAAAAAAGACAAACACAAATAATATACAACAAAAATACAAAACCAAGTTTAAACTTGGAATTGGTAAAAAAATAAGAAGAAAAAAAATATAAAAAACAAAAAAAATTTAAATTACAAAAAGAAATAAAAACAAAAAATATCAAGACATCGATGAGTACGTGTTTCTGGAAATTAACATTTTATTTAAAAATTTATAAATTTTATAGAAATACGGGTTTGAAAACTTTTTCGATTTTATATACCAAAAGTGTTTTGAAAATTAATAAAATGTAAGTATTTTTTTTTTTTTAAATCGATATCACGAAAAGGGCTGTTAAAAAATAAAAAAAAATCAGAGAAGCACAAAAAGTTATGAAAAACACCGGTAATACAAAGCCAAATTGTGGCAGAATTGAGCTGGAATGCCTCATACGTTTCTTTGTTGTTATATACATATGTACAATAATACCAAAGCATTCCAAATAAGCGGATGTCTTCTTTACAAAGCAACACCATTCACTTGTTGTGGTTAAGAATAAGAGCAAGCCAACCTACTTCTGTAGTGCTACAACCTCATTCATTCATACAAATGTAAATTAAATGAAAATTTGCGTATGCAAATGGGCATTAAAATGCTTTTAAGCCACACAGATACACTCAAACAATGGCTTTGGCACAATATCAAATGTCTCACTTGAATGTATATTATACACACATAAGGTACATAAGTACATTTACATACATACAGATGTATTTGCTAACGTATATTGTATCTAAGTGCTCAGTTAGTTATGCATACGATTGTGTGCAATCAGTAAGCTCCAATATTACAATATCAATTGAAATGCATACCTGAAACGTAATGTAAATAGGTCTCTTCGGCGTTTAGCTAAATATGCGCATTTATAGGCACAATTTCCGAAAGTTTCAAATGCAATCGGTCACACTGCTGTGCGCCTACTTGCTATATTTTCTCTAATTAATTTCTAACAAATAAGTGTTACTGGATACAAAGCAGATTGTTGGAGAATTTAAATATGTGTGTAAAAAAAATTTAAATACGTACATGACTCAATCTATGTATGTATGTCAAAACGACCAATGGTAGGAATCGATCATTTTTAATTTGGATGAATTTTTATCAGAAGTTTTGCTAAGGAAACAAAAATTCGACAGTTCAAAATTTCATAATTTTTCCGATCTGGCAAATTTATTTTTTGAATATCTCGAAAACTATTAAAGTTACATACAGTATCATCTACGAAGAGAAAATATCTTAAAATATCGAATATGTATTAAAAAAATTTACAAAATTTCGAAATTAAAAAAATCGTAAAAACGTAAAATAATGATCGGCTCATTTGTTGTTTATACAAGTAATATTCAAAGATCCTTAAATATGTAAGGTTTAAAAAACATTTTTGAACTTTGACTTTTTTTGTGTGCAAACTCTAAATATTTAACATAACAAATATATCCGTAAAAAATTTAAATACGTACATGAGACAATCTATAACGAATCAACACCAGTGGTTGGAATCGAGAATTTCGATTTGATGGATTTTGGTATCTTGTCTTATCATATGACAAAGTTCTGCCAAAGGAAAACAAGAATTTTTTTTCGACAGTTCAAAAGTTCCCAATTTCCCAGATTTTGCAAGTCTATTTTTTGAATATTTCAAAAACCATTATACATATTTAATAAATGGTTATGGTTAAGGCTATAAAAAAATACTTATATATGTACACATAAAAGGATTAAAAAAATTAAAAGGTAAAAAAATATACAAATTTCGGAACTTAAAAATACGCAAAAGCAAAACCTTACAAAGCTTTTTGGCTAACTTGTTTTTTATAAAAAATCTCCAGTTGATCATACAATATCCTGAATTCAAACTCTGACTAAAGTAATTTTAAAAAATTTTTGTTTAATATAAACTTATATATAAAAATTTGTATTTCAGGGTTAAAAAATTCATATCTGTAGAAGACATCTTTTGGAAAATTTCATAATCTGAAGGCAGTAAATCCCAAATTTTTTTAAACGTTTTTTTTTTACGATATTTTAAATTGGAAAATTCCTGAAATATTGAAGGTATTTTTTATAAGATATGAATTTGTTAACTTTGAAAAATTTTTCTTGTTGAAAAGTCTCAATTAATTCATGTTAAAAAATTTTTGTTTAACTTAAATTTATTTTTTATTTAG
>NW_016164248.1:28544-32502 GCF_001687245.7 Rhagoletis zephyria | reverse complement strand
GCGCGGTTACAGTCCGATTTCGCCCATTTTCAATACTAACCTACCTTGGGTTAACGGAAACCTGCATACCAAATTTCGTTGAGATATCTAAATTTTTGCTCGAGTTATCGTGTACACGGACGGACGGGCAGACGGACAGACNCATTCTGAGCATTTATGTATACATTTGTCTATATCTATCTCGATGCGTTTTGGCTGTTACAAAGAACCGTTATGTGAACAAAATTAATATACCCTTGTGCACAAGTTCGCTCGGGTATAAAAATGTAGTAGATTTCAAAAGATTGGCAGATCTCAGTTTTTGGATCAAAATTTGTACAAAAATTAAAAAAAAATCTGCAAGGTTTCTTCTAAATGGCAAACATTTTAATTAGAATCTAAAACAAAACTAATTTTAGCATAATAAAGTGCAAGATTGAAGTTGATAAAATTGCGTTGGTTTTGGCAATTTTTTCCTTGACAGTTTCGAACATATTTTGAAAGATTTCTGCAACCTTGCAGAGTGCTGCCAGCTGTTCTTTTTATCACATCACGATGTAGCGAACAAATGTGGCTCGTTCCAGAAATGCTACTTGGGAGTTGCCGATTTTGACAATTCTCAAGTAAACAACGCTTTAGAAATTTGAGATGCACTGAAATTTTCTAATGCTTTCACAAAAATCGCGGTTTTTATCATTTTCGCTATTAACCCTAGAACACACACCCGGGTACAAATGTATCCACTTTCAACTTTGAAGTGTTGTAACTTTTGAACCGCTATACNAATTTTTTGCTCTTAAAATTAAGAAAACTATGTTGAGCAAAAATAAAACTACTCAAAAACGCGAATATGTGGTAGATTTCAGACCTTGTATGGTAGGTGTGCTAAAAAAAGTGTCAGAAAGGAATCTTACAGAGTATATCGATGGCTGAGTGGAAGATCGACCTATCTCGGCAACCAGTTCGAAAACGCCTTATCTCAGAAAATTTTTTAACAACGCGCTATCTCAGAAAACTTTTCAAGAACGCCCTACTTCAGAATTTCATTGAAAAACGCCCTATCTCAGTCGCCGATTCAAAAACGCCCTATATCAGCTTATTTTCAATGTATTTTTGTTTGAGCTGGGGAATTTTTGAAATGAATTCTGAGATAGGGCGCTATTCAACCAAATTCAGAAATAGGGCGTTTTTCAATCAAACTTTGAAGTATGGCGTTCTTGAAAAACTTTCAGAGACAGGGCGTTTTTTAACTGGCTTCCGAGATAGGTCGGTCTTCCACTAAGCCATCGATATGCAAAATTTAAATTTTTTCATTTTAAATTACGACTTGTCCGACTATTTTGTTAATTAGTATACATACATGGGGTGCCCATTCTCAAGACATTTATAAATGGTTGTAAACAACGAAATGTTTTCTCTTAAATGGCATATGCAAGTATTTTTCATCGGGCAAACAGAAATAAAGTTACGAGCAAGTATATGCTTCAACCTATGAAGAACGCGTTTCTTACCTTCAGCCCAGATTTTGAGGGTGTATTTAAAATTCTGAGTACCTGTGCGTATATATTTTTTTTGTTTATTTCACTTCAAATCTCACGAAAACATAAATGCAACAGTATGGTTGACACCGGATCAGCTGTTTAAGTATTTATGACCAAATGGTTAAATCGTGTGAATGAATGTGGACGATATTTGTCACTTTACTGCTGTGCGCAAATGTGTGCCAAATCATTTGGATCTTTGGCAGCCAAATCGTCTGATCACAAAACAAATAATTTGTACATCGCTATCCAAATGCGCAAATGTGGACAAATCCAAATTTGGCATTTTGTGTACAAATGTACAAATCGTGTGATCCCTGCTTAAGTTTCGTCTAAATGAGCTCTTACTTCACGCCCGTAGTGAGCAGGGCACTCGTCATTTTGCAGCCATAGTCTTCGCCGCAGGTTTAAAGGTACATCTTCTAAAAGAGCTGGCAGCCGTTCCTGAAGGAACTCTAAAGGTGGCAGTTCCACAGGTCCCAATATCTGACAATTAAAAATACCGCACCATAAATTTATTTTGCACCGGTACTGCGAACGATCTTCTCTCATTTCGTGAGGATTGTCTATCTGCCACAGGTCCCAATATCTGGCAATTAAAAATACCGCACCATAAATTTATTTTGTACCGGTACTGCGACCGATCTTCTCTCATTTCGTGAGGATTGTCTATCTGCCAACTGTGAAGGCTATGTAAACTAAAATAACCATCACGTTTGCATGATGATTCATCGCTCCAAATTATTTTATTAAAAAAGTTGGGGTCTGATTCGTGCATTCGCAACATTTCGCGGCAAAATCTAAGACTCGGCAGGTAATCTCTTTCTTGTAGAGCCTGAACACGATGAATGTGGTAGGGATGAAATCGATGGTCTTTTAAAGCTTTGTGAACTGTAGTTTTTGGTATTCCCGTCCGTCTTTCCATCATTCTCACTGAAGTCGATGGACCTAGGTCCACTTCCTCTAACACAACTTCAACATCTACCGTTGCAGGACGTCCTGTTTCGCCGCCACGCCTTCCAGGTATGCGACCTAAAAAAAGTGAAAAATGATAGTTAATAAGCAAGCAAACAAGAAAGGTCTAAAAATCACTTACCTTCATATATTTCTCTATGGGTCCGGGCGAATACTTCACGACCCGGATGCCGACGATTGGGGTATCGCTCGGGTCTTTGAGCAGCTCTGGCATTAAAGCAAGCTTCACCGTAAATTAGGTGAATATCCGCATACTCATGCGACGTATACTGCGTGTTCTCTGTCATAGTATTAATAATACAATATTCGAAGGGTCCAATTTCACAAAATTCACTTTCACTAATTCCGGTAAGTAACATAAAATAATGTCAGGAGCAGGTAATAATGTACCTTTGTACTATTTAGCATGTCATTGGTCGGTAACAAGAGCAACTTAAATTTAAATCTATTAAATACATTCTAGCGTGTCTCAGTCCTTTACCCACAAAAGCGGCTGTAACTTTTTTTTCTATTCGAAACAGTAAGAGTGGCACCTTTCTGAAAACTTTATTAAACGAGCAATTTTTTTATAGCTCAGTACATTTTTTTTCACCAGAGATAGTCAAAGTTGGGGAAGAAAATATCAAAAATTAAAAATCCCAAAAAAGTGCTAATTTTATGATGGTTCCTTAATATATTTTAACTACATTGCATTTGAGTATGGAGAAGCAACAATCTGGAAGTATTTTACATACAAAATTTACTAAGTATAGCCGGGTTTGTAGATGCAGTTAAAGAAAATACATGAAAAGGCACGATTTTTTTTTTAATTCAAAAAATGTAAATATTTCAAAAACGGTGACACTTTTACCTGCAAACTTTTTGTTTGTCAGGGAGCTGTTCGTTGACTTTTATGTGCCAATTTGCCAGCCATTGGATAAGCCTAAGAACCTAATAATATTATTTGTCATTTGTCATTTATTGAACAAGAAAATTAGTACAGTAATATTTTGAATCTTTTATAGTACAAGAGATAGAGTGGAACTCAGGTTGTTAATACATTTTCAAAAACATTACTATGTTGATATTAAAAATGCAGGCTTAAGGCTAGGCCAGGTATAATTTAAAATAAAATAATATATTCAACAATTTTTCGAGGCCGTTTTTTAATGAAAATTTATTGTGGAAAAGCAACAATAATTTGAAAAAATGGTATAAGTGATAGCTATTTCGCAAATCACCACATTTCCTCATCAGACTTCTTTCAGTAGGCTTCGAACCGACGATCCCACTGACTCAGCCAGTTGCCTATGCACCGTGCTAAGTACGCCTTGTAAATTATCGTTTGCTTTTTTCCATTATTTTCATTTTAGTTATGCCAACACAATCAAGCGCAGCTATTCCGCTGCAATTCACTTGATCATGTGGTTGTTGGTATTGTTGGTTTTTGCTAATAATTCTATTTTTAGAATGTTTAACTTTTA
>NW_016164248.1:27206-28519 GCF_001687245.7 Rhagoletis zephyria | reverse complement strand
TTATTGTGGAAAGAAGCAACAATAAATTGAAAATGGCTGAAGTGATAGCTATTTCGGAAATCACCACATTTCCTCATCAGACTTCTTTCAGTAGGCTTCGAAGCGACGATCCCACTGACTCAGCCAGTTGCCTATGCACCGTGCTAAGTACGCCTTGTAAATAGCTGGAATAGCTACACTTGATTGTGTTCGCATAACAAAAATGAAAATAGTCAAAAAATAGCCTTATAACAAATATATTCAACAATTTTTATTCAGCTCGAGACCGTTATTTAATGAAAATTTATTGTGGAAAAGCAACAATAATTTGAAAAAATGGTAGAAGTGATAGCCATTTAGGAAATCACCACATTTCCTCATCAGACTTCTTTCAGTAGGATTCGAACCGACGATCCCACTGACTCAGCCAGTTGCCTATGCACTGCGTTCATTAAAAAACGGCCTCGAGCTCAATAAAAATGGTTTAATGTAATTGTTATAAGGCCATAAGATAACTAAAAAAAAAACAAATAACTTAAGGACGAGCACACCTAAAAAGTTAAACATCCTAATAATAGGTGTAGTGGTAAGCAGTTTGCGCTTTCACTCATCAACACCTGGGTTCAAGTCCTGGTCAAAGGAACATCGCAAAAAAATATAGAAAAAGGAAAATATAGAAAGGTTTAACAGCGGTCGTCCCTCTGCAGGCAATGGCAAACCTCCGAGTGTATTTCAGCCATGAAAAACAGCTTCTCATAAAAATACAATCGCCGTTCGGAGTCGGCGTAAAACTGTAGGTCCCTCCGTTTTGTGTGACAACATCAAGGCGCACGCCACAAGTCGGAGGAGAAACTCGGCCCAACACTATTATATGTGTAAGCGCCAATCTATGATTATTATTATTGTATTTGCGGTGCCACGCCCAATTCCTAAATGTCTATCTGTCTTGTTTATTGTTAAGAGACTGTTGCAAGTATTAACTTCGAGTAAATTAGTGTTATCAGTTTTTGAAATATCGGAGTTTTCGTATTTTTTGAAATTTACCGTTATACGGGAAGGGGGTTTAGCCCGATATGAATAATTTGCAACAAATTGCTTTTCCGTACCAAGATTATAAGGTGCACCAATTACCGAGATTCATATTGGTGGTCATAAGTGGGCGGAGCCCATGGCTTAATCGACTTCTCTTTTCATTCTGATCACTTATGTATACATTTTTCTATATCTGTCTTGATTCATTTTGGCTGTTACAAACAACCGTTATGTGAACAAAATTATAATACCCTTGTGCACATGTGCGCGCGGGTTTAAAAAGTAATGAGAATTGAGAATAT
>NW_016164248.1:0-26774 GCF_001687245.7 Rhagoletis zephyria | reverse complement strand
AACGCCCATTGTACAATACAAAATTTTAAAACAAACGTCAATTGTACCACTGAACCTCGGGGCTCGAAGGACCA
This sequence comes from Rhagoletis zephyria, assembly GCF_001687245.7. Taxonomy (NCBI): domain Eukaryota; kingdom Metazoa; phylum Arthropoda; class Insecta; order Diptera; family Tephritidae; genus Rhagoletis; species Rhagoletis zephyria. The sequence goes on along the minus strand of NW_016164248.1, from coordinate 26,700 downwards.
TGTTCGGGACGCGGCAAACGAGGGTCGAGGAGGTGCCGAATCCCTAAAGTCCTTCGAGGTTGAATTAAACCGCAAAAAACTCGCTCAAAAATGAAATAAAATACTTCACACTTTTCACTAGTATATGTATATATATATTAGTGCCTAACGGCCACTTTATTATATATATATATATGTGTGTATACAATAAATTCTGTAATAAAAGTATATACAATGTAGGAGTTGTTAGAGGACCTTACTTGGTTTATCGGAGTTCTCTTCCAAAGTGGCAGAGTGTTGGGTGATCGCAGAAGGCGAAACCGCTGTTCCCGCTTGGATCACAGCGACATCTACAAGTGAAATTCTCTAATCAATAAATATACTTAAGATGAAAGGGGTTGGCGTAAACAGCTGTCATTGCTGAAGGCGTGGTTGTAGTCGTTGTTGTGAGAGCTGCGCTCACCGTTGTTACTGTGCTTGTTGCTAAGCTAGTGCTTTGTTGTTGCGTTTAAACAACTTGGTCTACCAAAGACATTGGCGACTGTGCATGCCAAGATGTAATGCACGAGGTTTGGGGAAGGGGGAGAACGATTTATCGCCATCAGCATTGTTTGTTGGGGAAACGAGCGAAAAGTACGCATTTCGTCGATCAGCTGAATGCTTTCGGTTAGCTTCTGTTACGGCAAGATTTATTTCACCGCACTTGGTACTTATTTAACTATTCGTTAACGCGGTGGGCCGGAGCTGCTCTTATTTTATTGTATGTTGGCACATTTAGATGAATTTCTCGCGGCATTGCGAATATTCGGAAAAAGTAGTTTATAATTATAAGCAAATAAGCAGAAAGCTTATTTATGCTTAGTATTGTCTTTTCGCGTTGGTTTTGTTCTTTTTTCTTTGCTATACGTGAATTATTAATTTTCTGGCGGAGCGATTAAAAAACACGTCCGAACAGGTTGACAGTCACTCAATATTTTAATGCGAGCTCTATATATGCGTCCCCGCTTAGTTACCCAACTCGACTAAGTACCTAAATTTTTCGTATCCCATTTACAATTTTGCGTATAATTTTCCCCTTTTAAGTGCTCCCGCAACATGCTCGGCACAAAAATTTTAAAAATTGAACGGTAATTTTAGTCACTTTAAATGGCCTATAAACACTTCTGAGAAAAAAGTTTGAAATTTTGATGAATTTTTATTTCAGTGTTCTACAAAATTTGAAGCTCAGGTTTAAGGGCTGTTTGCAGCTCTTAAGAAGTAGTTTTCATTTTTTGTATTGGTTGCAAATGTACCTTGCTTTTAGGCCTACTTCAAAACAAACGAAAAATTCATATAAAATGACTCACAAGAAATGGAAAAGAAATTTTATTCTATCAAAATTTCTTAAATCAGTTTGCAGCTCTCAAGACAAAAATATTAATAGTAGAAAATTTCTTTACCATTTCTTGGGCGTTATTTTATTTGAATTTTTCGTTTTACTTGGAAGCTGCAAACAGTCCTTTATATAGTATTTGGTAGGGAATGAACTCTGTTTTAATTGAAATATCTTGAAAATTAATAAATTAACATAAGTGGCAAACATCATTTTGAATTTGGTCCGAGAGGATAGATATGCCCAACACTGTATGTATGTATAAATATGTATACTCAATCATGTCAATCATGTATGTATAAATATGTATACTCAATTTCCTTAAACAATTGACATAAATAGCTAGCGTAAAACTGTAGGTCCCTCCGTTTTGTGTGACAACATCAAGGCGCACGCCACAAGTCGGAGGAGAAACTCGGCCCAACACTATTATATGTGTAAGCGCCAATCTATGATTATTATTATTGTATTTGCGGTGCCACGCCCAATTCCTAAATGTCTATCTGTCTTGTTTATTGTTAAGAGACTGTTGCAAGTATTAACTTCGAGTAAATTAGTGTTATCAGTTTTTGAAATATCGGAGTTTTCGTATTTTTTGAAATTTACCGTTATACGGGAAGGGGTTTTAGCCCGATATGAATAATTTGCAACAAATTGCTTTTCCGTACCAAGATTATAAGGTGCACCAATTACCGAGATACATATTGGTGGTCATAAGTGGGCGGAGCCACGCCCATTGTCCAAAAATTTATAATAATCAAGTTCTCTGCTAAGTGATTATTGCTATCGTCAATGTTGAGTGAATTAGCTTCAATAACTACTGATTTATCGCAGTTTTCGTGTTTCGGTATATTACCGTTATATGGGAGGTGGGCGTAGTTATTGTCCGATTTTAAATATTTTCAACAGATTTCTTAGTTGGGCCCGAAGCAAGGCTCGGACTGAGTTGGTTAGCGATTGGTGAAGCGACTACAGAGATACAGCATTTCATCATAAGTGGGCGGGGTCAAGCCTATTTACCAAAAATTATATAATAATATTAGTTTTTACCATAATTCCTCTTCATATACTAATTGTCAAAAGTTTCGATTGAATATTTACTGAATTATCGTAGTTTCTGCATTTTTCGAAAATACCGTTATATGGGAAGTGGGCATGGTTACAGTCTGATTTCGCCCATTTTCAACACCAACCTACATTGGGTAAAGGGCAACCTACTTACCAAATTTCGTTGAGATATCTCAGTTTGTGCTTGAGTTATCGTGTACACGGACGGACGGACAGACAGACATGGCTTAATCGACTTCTCTTTTCATTCTGATCACTTATGTATACATTTTTCTATATCTGTCTTGATTCATTTTGGCTGTTACAAACAACCGTTATGTGAACAAAATTATAATACCCTTGTGCACATGTGCGCTCGGGTTTAAAAAGTAATGAGAATTGCATCGTCGCTGAAAACGTCGGATGGATCCTCCTGACTTTCATCTTCACTTGAAGAATCTAGATCGTCTTTTAAACAGCGATTACAAGCCAGGTTTTTCTAAAGCTTTTTAAAAACAATTCTTCATTTCATTAGCGCACACAAGGGGTGGGTAAAGATAATAACCTCAAATACAAACTGTATCTTAAAGCTTAGAATCCAGCTCTCAAGAAAAATTACAAGAAACATTTTTTATTATTTCTGTTGCTTGAAAAAGCACATTGCTTATGCTGTAAATTTTCTTGAAGAAATAAATATACGAGCATTTTTTCTTGAGAGCTGCAAACTGATTTAAGTAGTTTTTATAGAAGAAAATTTCTTTTCCAATTCTTGTTCGTCATTTTATATGAATTTTTCGTTTTTCTTGAGAGCTCTTAAAAGTTTCACTGCGAATGAAAACATCGTCCTAAAAATATGCAATGCAAGCCTAAAAGATTTTACCACTGATATGTACTTAACAAGGATTCGAAGAATTGATTTGCTAACTTCGAGTTCGTTCCGCCACAATGAGCTACATAATAAAAATACAAGTTCAGTTAATTTTTTCGGTATTCCTAATATTAAAAAAATTAAGCAATCGTGAAAAAACAGAAATCAAGGAAAATGAACATACAAGTGTAAAAATCCCATGGAATGTGTTAATTCATTTTTTACTCGAATTCTGTTGTTGAGCGCTTGCTGTGTTTATAGAACTTTTCATTAAACAAATAATTTTTAAGCAAAACCACAACCGACTTCAATTTTCATATACAAATTTAGGAGTACCGTTAATTTCTTCATGATCCAATGATCGGATCTAAACCAAATTGACCCTTGAGGTATCATCTTTCCGATAAAAAAAAGAATTATTGAAATCGGTTCACGTGGTCTAAAGTTATGCGGTAGCACACATAAAAAAAAAGAAAAAAATATTCCGAAGAATTGGTATCCTTCCTTTTTTTGAAGTCGGTAAAAAATGTTTGAGTTCTTTGTTAGTTTTATGTAAATAAAGTACAATTTCTGAAACTTTAAAAAATTTATTTATTTATTATATATATAACACTTGCATAAACATATTTTAAAGAGCGTATTGTTTGAGGGAAAATTTTCAGTATTTTCTGGTGATACATATATCTATATAAGTATAAATTTCATATATACTTTCATACTCATTCCTTTGGCTGTTTCAGAATTTGCGGAACCTGTACCGTTATCACCGTTTTTTTGAATTTAGTTCTTGTAATTGATTTTTAATACTTTGTTTGCTCTGCGACTGGTTTGAAAAATTTGTGCCTATAGCGAGCTAAATAGGTGGATATGGAAAATAGATTATTATTTAGCAGAAATTAGAATTTTGAACAAAAAGTCGTGGATGCCAGCCGAATCGGATCAGAATATTGTTTTTTTTTTTAAAGTACCCCGTTTTTATAAGCATTTTAATTATTGGAATCATGGATGATCAGGGTCTCAGATAGTTACGTAATTCATATCTAATTAAAGGTCAGACCTATAGCCTTTTCTCTTTATAGCCAGACGTTGCCCATTTCTGCTGGAAATCCCAATTGAAGGAGCTTACTATTTGACTTTAAATTGCAAAGAAGGGAGACATAGGGGGAAAGTTTTACCCGACGAGTAAACAAAATTACTGTTTTAAAAATTTTTCTTAAAATAAATTCCCCAAAGAGCCCCATTTGAAATGATTGAAACCAATGTATCGTTACCTTAATTCACAAAGGCCCTAATGAACGCTGTTTTCGAAACAGCACAGCTTTTGGTAGGATATTGTAATATACACCTTCACTAAAAATTTGAAAGTGTTGGTACCAAATATAACTGCCACTTTTTAAAATGCCCTATCCGTATGAATGATTCGATTTTTGTTTTTTGCTTCTGTAAAATAAAAAATTTGCTGGTTAGGGCTTTTGTGAATTAAGGTGACGGTATTTAACATCAAAAGCAAATCAAAATGCAGGTATTTAAAGCACAGAAAACAAAAAAAATATATATATTATTAAAGGACTATGTTCTCTTTGACGTACGTCAAAGGTCCAGTAGATTTGGGAACTTGTAAGACTGGTCGGCTATACAGCTTAAGAAATAATATGTTTGAAGAGATTTTTATCAAAATTGGCCAGTTTTGTTACAGAAATACTTCCACGACCAAATGCAAAAAATATTGGCTACAAATTGTTATTTTGTTTGCAAGATATACGTTTTACCGGTGCACTTGGGAATGTTAAAATTAATGCGGAAGCTCCGCGGTTGAGAATGCGAATGCGAACATTCGCAACAACCTGGTACATAGGTATGTATATGAAACCGAAATATAAGTTGCCATCTCTAGTTAGCATTGGGTATAACATAAACTGATTGTAAAATTCATATATCGCTAGCTTAGAGTGAAGAGTTTCTAACTTCACTTTTAATGAAAATTCATATTTTGATATAGGAGGCTAGATAAATTAAAATTGCATCGTTTCGAAAAGGTAAAGGTCCTTGTTTTATGTTTTCTCGTTAATATTCAATGAAAGGAAAATTTGCTAAGGCCAAAAAAAGCTCCGAAAATTCGACAAGGCCAAAAAAGTTCGAAATCTTTTAATAAATATCGAATCCCTCCGATTCGTATGGAGTTTTGCTTTGCTTTAAACAGGCAAAATGTTGTATTCAAAGTTTTGCGAAATACTTGAAGAAAATGGCTATACGAAGTTTTTTCCTCTCCTGTACAATTTTTAAATTGGGACTTAGCAATATTGGACGCTAGCGATATTTATTAAATCAGACAAATTTTAAAGTAAAACATTTTTTTAATTGCATTTAAAAAACCATGTGATTGAGGAACGTATACATCACAAATAATAATGTAAATACCAGGTACTTTTTAAAGTGACGATTAATAAAAAAAAACATAAAACAAAAATATACTAAAACAATTTCTCTAAACATGTTTATTCTACTCTATAAATAAATGGCGAATGGAGAATTTTTTGTAATTTTTTCTCAATTTACAAGATTTATTTATTTACGGATCTCAAAATCGGATTCAGCGGGTCGAAATACATGTTGGTAGTTGGGTCTGGTTAAAAACACACACCCCTTTTTTTGCCGGTGTTGTTATTATTGCACTTAAAATATTTTCGTAAGAGCAGCAAAGCATTCAAAGCGGAGTTTTCTGAGCTTGACCTGCAGTTTTTACATAAAAAACCTACTGATGAAAAATATATTTCGGCATCAACACCTTTAGGCTGAACTGTCAAAAGGTAGACAGAAAGATAATGACCCCTATCTCCTCCATTACAAAATGTTTGAACTTCTTTTACCAGCACGTCGGTCAAATTATAAGTTTTTCGATTTGAGAAAGTTTTGAGTAGATTGATCTAAAAAATTATCTAACTTTTCCTTAAAACTCTCTGTTTCGTTTACATTAGCGACGCTATGAGTAAATTCATTGAAATCTTCTTCAAGCTTTTTGTTAATTGCAGTCAAAACGGCATTTTACAAAAATCATACTTCAAAACTCATAAACAAATTCTTACTATCAATTCGATATTTCAAAATTTCCGAGACGTAAAAAAAACACCGGTATCCCGGGATTCCGGGATCCCGGGATTGGCATCCCTAGTATTTACCCATTAGTAGGAAAATAAGAAAACGTACAAAATTGGTATTCATATAAATATAAATATATTATACAGATTTGTAGAAAAGAAGCGCGTGATTGCAAGCAATTCGACCAATGAAGCGCAATGAGAAAAAAACATCAGCTTAAATTGATTCTTGTAGGAACCAAGAAATTACAAAATTCATGAAACATACAGAACTCACATTGGCGATGTTCTTGATACGCCACAATTTGCCCTTCGTGCTTATGGATTATTTACCGGAACTATTAAAAGAACGCTGCTGTGATTCAAAGATTGCAAATTTAATAAATTGTAGAAAAACGAAAATAACTGAATTAGCAGATTTATTGGGTAATGCAACAACAACAAAAAATCGTGCATCAATTGAAAACAACACAGTTTTCTCTGATAGTCGACAAATTGACTGACGTTTCTAGCAAAAAGTGATTAGTTTTGGTTGCGAGACATATGTATGGATAAGTTAGCTCGTAAGGTTAAAGACAGATTTCTCGAGTTAATTGAGTTAAGTGATTGTAATTCGAGCTCTATATATGCGTCAATTTATTTTTTTATTATACGTGCATTTATTTGTTGGATCTGCTTCTTTTACATCTATTAACAACAAGTTAAAAAATCTTACGTCTAATTTACAATAATGTAGCTTAAACCCTGGGGTTGAGCCCCGCTGGTTTAACGTCGCTCAACAAAAGGCTGGTAGATCTCTTCTTTCAGGCGTGTTATATTTGTTGTGCTGTGGTTACCATGTTTTATTTTATATTCTTCTCTGCTGCTGTCGATTACAGATTTAACCATCGGTATACCAAGGTCCGTATGTATATTTTCATTGCGGACATACCACGGTGCTCCCGTTAAGGCCCTTAGCGTTTTAGATTGGAATGTTGGTTGCACAGGTCGTACCTCACAGTTGTATACCAGACATCCATATAGGCTTAATGACTGTTTTATATATAAGTACTTTATAATCTAGTTTCAGCCAGTGCACGCTAACTGACTTTAGCTTAATTTGTGTAATCTTGGTTGATATGTGTTTGCGCTGTTAGTCTCCTATCCAAGTGTATTCCTAGATATGTCACCTCATTGGCTTGTGGAATATTGACATTATTTAATTTAATTGGGGGGCATACTTGGGGTCTGAGTGAAAATGTTGCATGTTTACACTTCCATTCTTCTATGCGTAGTAAATGTTCCTCTAGTACTCTTGAAACTCTATTGGGACATTTATTACGACTTACTAAGGCAGTATCATCAGCAATGGTGGATGTTAGTATATCCTTGCTAGTTGGAATATCTAAAGTGTAGATGATATACAGCATAGTACAGCGAGTACACTACCTTGAGGAACGCCAGCCGTTATCAACATGTCTTTTGAAGTGAATTTAGATACTTTTACAGCAAATTTTCTGTTAGATTTGTATGATTCAAATATTTTGTGGAATTTCGGCGGTGTCCATTTTTTTATTTTATATATAAGACCGTCCTGCCACACTTTGTCGAATGCTTGTGCCACATCGAGAAATTTTCAGAGCAATACCCACTGAGGACATTTGACCTTCTGATTTAATTTGTAATTCAATTAACTTGTTCAATTTGACCATGTTTTTCTCGGAAGCCAAGTTGGTGTGCTGGTGTCAAATTGCGTTCATGGAGACAGTGCAGTAAGCTTATTGATCCGTTGCGTCTTTTCCAGGTTTGGCTATCATGATTATCTTCGACCTTTTCCATGATTTCGGAAAGTAATTGAATTTAAGGATAGCGTTGAAAAGGCCAGAAAAATTTGCTAGTGCAACGTTCGGTAGCTCTATTCGCATTTTCGGAGTTATAAAATCAGCACCCGGCGATTTATTTGGATTAAGCTGCTTTACTATAGCCTTTACTTCTAAAGAAGTCGTCTTTCTAGGTGTGTATAGCTCATTTGTATTTTTGATTAACCATGGCAGCCTGAAGTTATTCGTTGGGCAGTTTGGCTGAAACACATTCTTTAAATGGTGTGAAAAATACTTGGCTATCTCCTGCTTACTACGAGCCCAAGTTCTAATTGGCATTTCCATAGCCACTGGAGGTTTGAAGTATTTTAGCGATTTCCATAGAGAGTATTTTTCAGTTGCGATCCTCTGCACGTTTGACTGCTTGTTTCAGTTTTCTACTGGCAGCTTTATACAGTAGCTGTGAGGTTGGTGAGCGATGGCTCCGCTACTTTCTTCTTTAACGCAATCTGAAGAAAGCCCATCTCTTAAGTACATCCCCGCTTATTTACCCAACCCGACTAAGTACCTAAATTTTTCGTATCCTATTTAAAATTTTGCTTATAATTTTCCCCTTTTAAGTGCTCCCGCAACACGTTCGGTAAAAAAATTCTACAAATTGAACGGTAATTTTAGCCACTTTAAACTTGCACATTATTACACTAAAATTGAATGGGCTATAATTTTTTGAATCATATTTTGCATAGTAGATATGAATAGAGTCATACACTGGTTAAGATTCAATATCACTCCTCTATGCTACAAGCGGAGGGTTCGGCGGCATTTGCTCAGTATTATTCCTTTGAAAAAATTTTCTGGATTGGAGTTTGATTCCACCGTGCTTGGCTGCGTTGTTAGTTTTAATGCGTCGGTAAAAGAAACGGTGGGACCTCGCTGCGCGTTGGCAAAAAAGGCTTCTGGTGTAGTGGTTGATGGCGTGAGGTGTTGGTATGCATGAGAGCTAGTTGGAGTGGTGGAAGAGCGTACGGCTGTGTTGCGCTGTTTCATTCGAGACTCTCCCCCCTATTATGAATTTTCATACGATAGACGATAAACGCTTGCAAGCGTATCGTATGAAATCAGTTATCGTATTATCGTTTTCATAGGCCCCGACAGATGTATTGTTGTGAATGGCTGGGGTTTTTGTTCACTTTTCATTGTGAACTAACACAAATCATCTACGCTTACTATCGGATTTCATACGACAACATCGATTCGTAACAGAGAATAACAGAATGCAAGCGTTTATCATGCATCTTATGAATTCATAATAGGGGGGGTTTAAGTCTTTGTATACAGGCCATCCCCTGTAATTGGCGGTGCGGTTACCTCCGATATTACTGCATTTCTTTACAGCCACATCAGCTTTGAAAGCCTTGCAGGAAGCGGAAACGTGAATGTCGCCACAGGTAACACAGACTGGACCCAAGGTGCAGTATGTTCTGGTATGCCCAAATTCTTGACAATTTGTGCACTGTACGGGACCGTTTCGCTTGTTGGGCTCCTCCACTGTTATTCTTCGGTGTAGAAGGTATCGTAAGTTGTAGATTGGGTGGCTAAAGTTCAACCTTAAACATAGGCTGAGCGATTTTTCCTATGTTGATAATATTGACAATATTTTTAACAGCAAATCCTGCCTTCTCTAGAGCATGAGCAATATCACATGTGGGTACACTTGATTCTATACCTTTTTATACTACTTGCAGTCCTTTGCTGCTTTGGAGCTGGTACTTATAGAAGTTTTTCTTATCGTCATTAAGGTGTTTGGTTACCAACCGGTAATTTTCTTCAGTTAGAATCTGAAGTTTGGTCTCTTTAATGTTGTACTCGATAATTTACGTTACGTGGAACGTATTGTCTCCAATAAGCTGATTAATTTATTCACGAGCTCATTACAGTTTTGCTCTCGTAAATAAATTAGGGGCGGTTTGAGTTTGGCTTTGTCCACAATCGCGCAAACTTATTTCCCAGTAGAGGGTTAATGTCAGTGGTTTTCGTTTTTGCTATTTTTGACGGATTTGCATATTTTTGCTGTTGTGGGCTTAATTTTCGTAGTGCTTTGTTGTTGCGTTAGAACAAATTGGTCTACCAGAGACATTGGCGACTGTGCATGCCAAGATGTAATGCACGAGGTTTGGGGGAGGGGGAGAACGATTTATCGCGATCAGCATTGTTTGTTGGGGAAACGAACGAAAAGTACGCATTTCGTCGATCAGCTGAATGCTTTCGGTCAGCTTCTGTTACGGCAAGATTTATTTCACCGCACTTGGTACTTATTTTATTATTCGGTAAGCGCGATGGGCCGGAGCTGGTTCTATTTTATTGTATGTTGGCACATGTAGATGAACTTTTCGCGGCATTGCGAAAATTCGGAAAAAGTAGTTTATAATTATAAGCAAATAAGCAGAAAGCTTATATATGCCTAGTATTGTCTTTTCGCGTTGGTTTTGTTCTTTTTCTTTCTTTGCTTTACGTGAGTTATTAATTTCTCGGCGGAGCGATTAAAAAATACGTCCGAACAGGTTGACAGTCAATCAATATTGTAATGTGAGCTCTATATATGCGTCCCCGCTTAGTTACCCAACTCGACCAAGTACCAAAATTTTCGTATCCCATTTACAATTTTGCTTATAATTTTCCCCTTTTAAGTGCTCCCGCAACACGTTCGGCAAAAAAATTTTAAAAATTGAACGGTAATTTTAGTCACTTTAAATTTGCACATTATTACACTAAAATTAAATGGCCTATAAACACTTCTGAGAAAACAGTTTGAAATTTTGATGAATTTTCATTTCAGTGTTCTACAAAATTTGAAGCTCAGGTTTAAGGGCTGTTTGCAGCTCTTAAGAAGTAGTTTTCATTTTTTCTATTGGTTGAAAATGTACCTTGCTTTTAGGCCTACTTCCAGCTCTCAAAACAAACGAAAAATTCATATAAAATGACGCACAAGAAATGGAAAACAAATTTTCTTCTATCAAAATTTCTTAAATCAGTTTGCAGCTCCCAAGAAAAAAATGCTCGTATATTTGTTTCTTCAAGAAAATTTACAGCAAAGGCAAAGTGCTTTTTAAAGCAACAGAAATAATGAAAATTATTTCTTATGATTTTTCTTAAGAGCTGGATTCTAAGTTTTTGCTGTAAATTTTCTTGAAGAATTAGATATCCTAATATTTTTTTCTTGAGAGCTGCAAGCTGATGTAAGAAATTTTCATAGTAGAAAATTTCTTTACCATTTCTTGTGCGTTATTTTATTTGAATTTTTCGTTTTACTTGGAAGCTGCAAACAACCCTTTAAATAGTATTTAGTAGGGAATGAACTCTGTTTTAATTGAAATATCTTAAAAACTAATAAATTAACATAAGTGGTAAACATCATTTTGAATTTGGTCCGATAGGATAGATATGCCCAACACTGTATGTATGTATAAATATGTATACTCAATGTCCTTAAACAATTGACATAACATTGCTTTATTGATTTTTTTATAAAGTTTTTGTTTATGTGTTTTTGTTATTTTTATGGCCTTATAACAATTATATTCAACAGTTTTTATAAGCTTGAGGCCGTTTTTAGTGAAAACTTATTGTGGAAAAGCAACAATAATTTGAAAAAATGGTAGAAGGGACATGGCCAGGGTGGCACCGTTGGTAGCTCTTTAGAAATTAGATAGAGAAATGCAAAAATTCGCTAAATGACTAATGCAGTGCCGTCGACTACTTATATATTGTTTAATTTTATCGTTGTTTTGATATAATTTGTTAATTATATATACTTTGCTTTTGTTGTTTTATTTTTGCATTTCTTGCTTCTTGTTTACTTCGCACACGATAAATTCTACTTGCCTTATCGCAAAAATTTATTTGTGAATGTGTATGACTGACTGTCTATGAGTGCTTTTGCGAAAGTGGGAGAGCGTGTGCCCTTCATTTTCTGCCTGCGCCATATTTAAGTATGTATGTACACCTGTGTTCAACTAATTAGAAACGAAATCAAAATGATATTGTTTACAAATAATTATTTTAAATTTTTTTTTATTTTTAATAATTTTCATTTAAATTATAATTCAATCTGTAACAGAAACCACAATAATAAAAGTTTCAAGGCTTGCAAAAAATATTAACCAAACTTCCGAAAATTGTCATCGAAATTTTCAAATTATAAATAAATATTAGAAAATTTTCGGGTATGCTGTTCGGTAGTCCATTAAATTGTAGTCTAAGAAAGTGCAAGTCTCAAGTCGTTAAAACCGTTAATTACCGTTGATTTTTTAGATTTTTTTTGTGGAGGGTATGATCAAATCAAAGGGGGGTGATACAATTTTTTTTATATGAAAAAATCCGCAACATCCTCCACAAAAAAAAATCTAAAAAATCAATGGTAATTTTTAACGACTGGAGACATGCACTTTCTTAGTTCTTACAATTGAATGGGCTACAGAACTGCATACCCGGAAATTTTCTAAATATTCTGAATAAAAATTTGGAAATTTTCATGACAACTTTTTGAAATTTGATAATTTTTTTTTGCATTTTTGCAAGCTGCGAAATTGTTATTATAATAAAAAATAAAGAAATAAACACAATTTGCAAACAATATCATTTTGAATTTCGTTTCTAATTAGTTGAACGCAGGTGTAATTACTTTTGATTTTTATAGCCGAGCGCAATTGTGCACCTATTACATACTACGTTTATGCGTAGGCCAATTCATGAAATCATTTCATGAATTTGGGTTAAAATTTGCTGCATAAACACAATTTCGTGAATTCAATTATACACGAATATTAACCATGAATTTGGCCATCATTTTATGAATTCGCGAAGGGCAAGTCCGGCAACGCCACGTTTCAAAAACAGCTGTTTACTGGGGTTATGAAGTTTTTTGATTCAAAAACATGTTGTGGCACACCATGATTTAAAACACTGGAAAAGTTACGTGGATTTGTTCAAATATAAAATAAATTAAATTTAAATAGAACGTGGATCATTTCCTGATACCTGATAGATTTTGCAAATTCAAAGAAAGGCCTAAAAACTACAACCCTACTGTTTAGTTTCTCGGTATTGCGCTGCCACCTTTCTCAAAGCACTTTATTTCATGAATTCGCGAATTATGCATGAACGGAGCAATTTTTAAACTCATGAAGAAGACTTTGAACGAGGCTTCGAACTACCTCCTAGATGGTCAACATTTCCTTTTGATGGATGTATGTACGAGAAGTTTCCAGCCTCATTAAAATAAATTAATATTTGGCGTTTACACATTTTTCTAAATGTTTTTTGTGAGATTTTTAATCGTAGAAATACATCCGGATTGCCTGTCGAGAGGCGACTGCTATTTTAAAAAACTGGCTGGTGAAGAGTATCTCTAACCGCACGGCCACGCAGGCGCCTCATTTTAAGTGGAAATCCGACTCTCCCTTCAAGCCTGGAGCCATCTGTATAAAAGTCTTTGACGTAGGTTAGATCGTACTGGGTAATTTTATATGTAAATACATACATATGTACATAGGTACATAAGTATGACAATGTTTGTATTTATGCATTGAAGAATTCGTTAGGTGGGAAAAATAAGAATTTAATTTTATTTTGAAGGATATTTTTTGGCCGCTACGCAAAAAAATTTAATTCTAAATTCATTCAGTTTATAAAGTATTTGTATTTTTATGTTTATGTGTATGCATTCTTATAGATATGCTATGTACATTAGGGCGGGCCAACTTTTTTTGACTATAGCATTGGAGGAGTCTACGTGTAATTCTAAGCAAATTTGCCGAAGAAACCGTGGGTCTAAAATCAATTTTCAAATGTAAAAATTTTCACTGTTGCGCCCTCTGGTGGAAGTTTTAAGAAAAAGATTAGTGCAATTGATTTCACACCAATGGTTTCTTTGGAAAATTTGCTTAGAATTATACGTGCATAGTAAAAAAAATGTCACGTACAGATTGACCCGCCCTAATGTACATACATGTGTACATATGTATCAATGCATGTATTTACATGTGTACATACAAGCTCATATATTTCGAATGATTACAAAGAAATGAATTTAGCACACATTTTAGCGGAAAACAAGCCACTTGTTGAACGTGGTCAGTACCTTTTAAAACATTAACATTTGTATGTATGTATTTAAATATGTGCATAAAGATACATCTAGTATGTACTTTGTACATACATGAATGTTCTTACACACAGTATGCCTATACATATTTGAATAAGCATGTATGTATATAAGTATATCTGTATAACTGTATGCAAATAGTCACTCGAATGTAGATTAAAAGGCGGTGAATAAATTGCCACAATACGGGATGCGACAATTTAGTTACTTCCGGTGCAAAAAAAAAACAACCAATACATATGTACATTTGTATGGCGTAGATGCATATCGTTGCTGAAATTCAGAAAGACCCTAACTGACATTTTTTTATTTTTTACAGGAGCAAAAAAAAAGCCAAAATTCCAAAACATACAAAACGCAAAAAAAAAATTTTGAAAAAGAAGTTAGTTAGGGCTTTTCTACATTTAGCCAACGATATGTATCACGAATTGTAATTTCGACCTTTTAATCTGAGTCTTGAGAACAATTATAATCTGATGAAGTGTAAGTTTCATCCGGCTAAAAAATCCCGTTGATTTTTGAGAATTTTTTTTGAGAATACTTTTTCGTTTTTTTTTTTGTCATTAAGCAAGTGCAATTTACAAAAACTGTCGCTGATTTTTTGAAATTTTGTTGCTAACGGTCTCCCGCGTTTTATTTCATAAAAAGTTGAAGCTTATACGTACGAAAAAAAGTGCAAAAATCCGTTGCTAAAAAAAAAAATTCTCAAAAATTAGCGGAATTAGGCGTCTCAAACTTTCACTCAGACTAAAAATGTACGGGCTCTAAAACTGCAAAACCAAAAATGTTCAGAGATTCAGATTTAAAGTTGAATTTTTGATGAAAATTTTTGGAATTTTATATTTTATAAGGTTTGAAACGGTGATTTATATAGTTTTGGTTAATGCTTGGACGGTATTTTTATAGAAAAAAAAAATAATAACTCGAAAGACATTACGAATATTAAAAAAAAACAACACGTGGGCATTTGTTTGAGTCACGGTATAGTGATTATTATCAAAACTATATGACACTCCCATATGCATTGACATTGTTTTTAAAAAATTTTAATTTTAATTATTTTTTTTTTAAAGAGCATTCATTCAGAGTTAATTTTCTTACCAAACCAGTATAAATCAAAATTTCGATGTTTATGCAATACTTAAAAAACTACAAATTTTCGAGTTTTTAGTTGGATTTCTTAGAAATATTTTGAGTTGCAAGTTTGAAGTAGCTGGAACTCGCCGTTGATTTTTGGAAATTTTTTTGTTTACGATATCAGTAATTTTCTTCCATAAGAAGTATGCTCGACCAGTGTCGTATACATCATATCGACCGCTTTAAAATTGTATACTTAAAATTCTTGTGCAACATTTTAACTCTTAAGCGCCTTTTTAACGGCCTTTCATTATAGCTTTTTTAAGAACGGTTCAAAAATGTCCGTTTATGTAGGAGATAGAGGGTCAAAATCTACTACAAACAAAAAAAAAATCCTCATTAAATTCTACTGTAGAAATCTGAGGACAGAAATTTCATATATTTCTTATATTTCGACAGCTGAGTGGAAGATCGACCTATCTATTCAAAAACCGTTTCAAGAACGTTCTATTTCAAAATTTTATTGAAAAACATCCTATCTCAGAATTTGATAGAAGAACGCCCTATCTAAGAATTAGATTCCAAAACTCCCTATCTCACTTCAAAATTTATTGAAAATGTGCTGAGATAGGGCGTGTGCGAAACGGCTGCGAGATAGATATTCCACTCAGCCGTTTTAATTATTCACTATATCTTCGGCATTTACAGTCGGGTCTAAAACTTTTACGAAGGACGTGTTCGATTAGTCAAGTAGAACTGTTTAAAAAAAATACCTATGTATAATTATTTTAGATACGCAGGTTAAAATGTTACGATGAATAAAAAAATAGTAATAAGAACAGATGAAATGAACCTAAAATAAAAATATAGAAAAAAGACTGATATAAAATCCAACATACATACATACATACAGATTTATGTACTCGTATATTTTTTACAATTTAAGATGATTATGTGAATGACTCTACTCATGTTGACGCGCATTTGGCAACGGTAAGTGTTAGCGATAAGCACGTGGGCGAGTGCAAAGTTTTATTACGCTGCCTGCTGCAATTATTAACCCACACAAGTGCCATTTGAAACATGCAGTCAGATTGAAGTTTGAAAAGGCGGACAAAAATTTAACTAATAGCAAAAATATAAAAACGAGCATAAACACAGAATAAATGCACTCCCAAAAATTCTTTAAAGCACATTAAACATTAAGCTAAATAGTTTTAATATAGGCACATGTGGATGTACATTAAAAAAAAAAATTTGTTTCTGCTGTAACAATTGATGGGAGTCGTTTTTTTAACTAGTATTTCTCCTTAGGAATAGATAGGTACATATGTAGATATACCTACTTCGGTCAAGTAGTGATACAAATATACTTACATAGGTATACTTGGAAAGACTGTGGAAAAATTGTATTCCCCTTGTTAGAAAATTTAGAGTGTCTGTTGAATCCAGGCACTTTGGACTTGTACCTGTGCGGTACATTTACAGAAATGATGACAAACTGTTTCCTCCTCATAGTTTTTGCAGCATCTACGAAATGGTACGCTAAGCAGTTTCGAATGTGTTTACCTATAAGACAATAGCCCATTGGAGCTCCGATGCGGTTGGATATAACAGCTTTTTTTAGAAGAATAAAAACTTCGAGTTCATTTTCGATCCCGAAACCCGACAGATAGTGCTGCCGTCTGGAAGAACCTGCTTGGTCGTGCCGTCCCTTGTAAGCTCGTCCACAACAGGCTTCGGAGCGGAGCAAAGGAGTAAGGAGCAATGCATTTTAGTTGGAGCGGTGCTGGAGCAAAGAGCTAGAAACGTTCATTAGCTCCATGAAGAAAATTTTCAGTTTATAAATTCAATTATTTTTAATTTTTATTTTTGCCACTATTAATTTTACTTGGAAATTCTGTTCATCGCACAATGGCCGGCGGTCAGGGAACCACGTGAATTTGAGCGGCGATGAAAAATCTATGACTTATATGAATTTAATATGGAAACTGACAGAAAAAAAATATAATTTGTCACTTAACTTCGCCGGGGCCCGAAACGTGGTAATATGTAGTACTAGATTCCAGCATAAGAAGAACCACCAAGCTGCATGACTGTCTCCAGATCGAAAAACGAGAAACCAAATCGACCATGTTGTGATAGGCGGAAGGCATGCTTCCAGTATTTTAGACGTACGTACGCTCCGAGGATCAAACATCGACTCGGAGCACTATCTTGTTGCAGCCAACGCCTCTGTGCAGCAAAAAAAGGTTCGCCCAACAATGCAAGGAAAGCTTAACATCGAAAAGCTTCAATCACAACAGCCGGCCAATTTATTCGCCACTCGACTCACACACCTGCTCTCTGAGAACACTCTTCAACAATCCGACATATGGGCGAGCAGTGGAACCACATTTACCGATCATTAAGCACCGCCGCCGAAGAAGTAGTTGGATTTCAGCGAGCCCGAAAGAACAGCTGTTACGATGAATGTCAAGGAGCCGCAGAGAGAAAAGACGCCGCCTATAGGGCCACGCTGCGATCGGGCGCAACGCGAGCCATGTGGGACCGTCATAGGGAACTGAAGAAGGAAGCGAGACGTATTTGCCGCAATAAGAAGAAAGAGGCCTAAATACGTGAATGCGAAGAGCTTGATATGCTGGCCGACAAGAGAAAATTTTATCAGAGAGTTAGGCGGCTTACGGAAGGTTTCAAGACCAGGGCGAACTCCTGTAAGAACAACAATGGCGACCTAGAGACTGATGTCCAGAAAACACCTCCAAAAATGGATTAATGGAATAAAAATGGGTTCTAAAAAAAATTTGAAAAAAATCCCCTTAGTTCAAGCTCAAAAAATCTACGTAAAGATATTTAAAAAACTTTTCTTTTCTTTTCACTTTTTTCAAGGGTTGGCTTAAGAAAAACTTGAATAACTGGGCCAAAACTATTCCGATTTAGGCCCATGGGGTATCAGTGGAAAGGTATCTTCCAACTCTTTTTACTTCTGTGCAAAAAAGTCATTCACGTCCCTTTTTTTTTTAAATATCAACAGATCTTAATTCAACTTGGAATGAAGCTCGTTCATCCTACCTTTCTCTTCATAATTTGAATGAGGTTATTTGCAATGAAATAAAAAGGGATAAGTCTAAATCGGAGTAGTTTTGGTCCAGTTATTCAAGTTTTTCTATACCAATCTTTGAAAAAAGTTAAAAACAGCATAAAAAATCTCATTTTTGCGCTTCCATTGAAATTTTTTTTTTAAATATCTTTATGCACATTTTTAAGGCGTAAACTGTTTTGTCATTTGAGGGAATTTTTTTCAAAAAATTCTGTAAGAAACTACTTTTATTCATAAAAAACTCCATTTTTGGAGGTATTTTCAAATCGGTCCCGCTCACGTAAATCTTAATATCATGCGGAAATATTTTGGTGAAAGTCTTAAAATATAATAATGGATTTTAAAATTCCAGTGCAAACACAGTAAGGATTTTTTTGTATGGGGAGTGATGCAGTCTAATGTACATATGTATAGACAGATATACGCACATAGTATCTACATATATCGATTTTTAACAGCTGCCCTACATATGTATGTATACAGCAGGCCCATAGGGTGCATGTAAAAGCTTATGCTTGCAAGTGAATGGTTGCTATGATTTTTGCAATCAAGTAATTGCAACAAGTACAATGTTATAAAACTAAACGTCGTATTAAAAATACATATATAAAAAATGCATAAATACACTGAACTGCAGCTGCTATAATGGATGGCGCGTAAGAGGAAATTATGAATGAAAAGCATACATAAATATGTATGTACATACATATACCGAATGAATAAGCGATTGAAAGAATGAATGAACTGTCGACAAACAACCTACAAAAACCGGCAAGAGAGACCTGCTAGCAGAAAAGTTTATGAATGAAAAATTGTAAAAACATAAAAATTGTTAACGCAGCGATTCCAAAGAAATACGAGCAGGGGATCAAAAGTAGCTGCGACAGCAGCAGAGACAACTGCATACAATGATAAACATACAAACTGAGGCGCAGCAACAGCAATCTGTATGTATGTATGTATGTACGTATGTAGCTGAGGCAGGCAAGTGATACTTTAGGGCAGCAACAAAAACCAAAGCGGCAACAGCAAAAGTGATGGCACGTAGTATAAAACGCGAGCAACATGTGGATAAACATAAAATAAAACAAATCTTTATTAGTATTATCTGATACATACATCTGTATGTACATATGTTTGCACATTAGTATGCCTCACAAAAAAAGTGGTCGCTTCCGAATTTGATCTTTTTTATGGCTCCCGCCAAAAGTTTTTTCTCTAATCGATATCGTTCTGGAATTAATTGGACGAAATGACGATGGATAAGCAGTATGTTGAACTGCAGAAATATTTCGGCTCAACGCAGGTATGCATGCACCGGTATGTGGTGGTCAACAAGATATAAGATGAAAAATGGAAGGAGGATCTACCGTACCTACTGCAGATGACACCTCCGTTATAGAAAGCGGGAAGTATCTATCCACATTCAGCTCACTCATGAATTAAGCACTAACGGAGATACACATTAGGGCAACCAAACTGGGATCGCTTAGCATCAATGCAGAAAATAGGGATCTAGTCCCTTTCATAAGGAATAAAACATTTGGAACTGGTATAAACATAAGTATGTATAAATCTAAGGTAGATGGAGTGACTATCCAACTATGAAAAAGTACCAAGCACTTCGGATTACATAATACTGGACAGTAAACTGAAGGCGAAGAAAGCTTCGGTAGCGCGCTATGCATGTAAAAAGATGCTGGGACTTATCGCCTTCTGGATTTTCACGGCAGTTGTCTGGCTGGCCGATACTGTTCCAGGTGGCACTGTTCTGGTGGGCTGCAGTGAAGAAGAAAATATGTACATACATATTTCTTATAACAATAGAGAGCATGGCAGGAACCATGCGACGGCAGCATTCTACAGCGTTTTAAAGTTAGCGCCGGCGGACTTGTCAGACGCGATTTTCAAGGTCATTTTCAGCACAGTCCAGCTCACAAGTGATGCTGAATAAAAGCGAATCTTTTTTATAAGAAGCGAGAGGCAGGCTAATGTACATACAGCTGTTGACAATCAATTAGAAACGTTCTCTTTTGCCCAGCGCTTGGTGAATATAATAATGAAATGCTTAAATTTACCGTTATTTTTTCTCTTAAAAACCTTTGCGTTCCTTTTGTTACTATTTTTAATGCTAATGGACAAAGTTTTGTAGTTGTGTTATTGAAGTACCGTTAATATTTTCTCACAAAGTGCGTGGTTTACTTAGTGCAAGGTAAAGAATTGAGACAGTTAATTAGAAACATTTGTTTAGTGATAACTTGTCGACACGTTGTGGTGCTCTAATAATAATATTAAATATTTTAAGTAAGTAGTTATTATTTTAAATTTGTTGTTTAAAATCAATTTGAACGTTTTTCTTAAAGACTTGTGATGGGAAAAAACCGCAATTGTACACCTGCTCTACGCAGCTCTATTTATGACCTTCGCAAAGCTGGAAAGTCATACAGCGAAATTGCGAAGCAAATCCAATGCTCAAAAAAAATGGTGTTAACAGCCTTAAAGCATATTCACAACTTTAAAACTGTTGCGAATGTTCCACGTAAAAAAAGACCACGGAAAACTTCAGAAGAAATAGACCGTCAGATTGTACGAATCTCTAAAAGAGACCCAAAAAGGAGTGCTACTGACATACAACGCGAAATTCATGATGAATTCAATACTGAAATATCCAAGAGGACAATTGCTAGGCGTTTGGTCGAATCCGGACTGCATGGTAGAGCAGCACGCAAAAAGCCCTTTCTTACTAAAATCCAAAGGAAAAGACGTCTAGATTTTGCGAGATCCCATTGGTCGTGGACTCCAACCCAATGAAGTATATCGTTTGGAGAGATGAAACGAAGATCAATCGTATTGGACCTAATGGTCGGAGGTATGTTCGGCGGCCAATTAACGAAGAATTCAATCCTCGCTATGTTTCACGGGTAGTGAAGCATGGTGGAGGATCAATCATGGTGTGGGGATGTTTCTCCTGGAATGGTGTTGGTCCACTTCATAGGATTGAGGGTATTTTAAATAAGGAGAAATACGTCGACATACTGAAAAATGTCATGTTGCCGTGGGCTGAGGAAAATTTGCCTGTTATATGGAAATTTCAACAGGACAACGATCCGAAGCACACGGCAAAGTTAACGAAAAAGTTTTTCGACGAAAATTCCATTAATGTTTTGGAGTGGCCATCATCCAGTCCCCAATAGAACCAATAGAACATCTCTGGGGTGACGTTAAAATAGCCGTGAGTGCCAAAAATATACCCAATATGGATGTTCTTTTTGATGAGGTAAGAACGGCATGGCAAGCCATACCAGTGGCACGCTGTCAGAATCTAATTACATCAATGCGCAATAGGTGTGAGGCAGTGTTGAAGCAAAAGGGTTATGCAACCAAATATTAACCATATCCTTATGTATACATAAAAACATAATTTCGTTTCTAATTAGTTGCCGAACCCAAATATTGGATTTCACAAGTTCTTGTAATTTTTTTTTTTTTAATAAATAATAATGAATAAATTGTTTTCTGTTGGTTCTTAAGTTTAAATAAAATGTATTTAAAAAATTTTAAAATTCGTATTTTTAATGGAAAATGACTTTTATTTTAAGATAAGTGTAGTTTCTAATTAGCTGTCAACAGCTGTACGTACATATTTAGATACATCTGGGCATGAATATTATTTTTTTCTGGCTAAAAAACAACCAGTTTGGGTACTTTGAAAATCAGCATTAAGTTTATAAATGTGTATGTAAATGTGAAAATAGTACGTTAAGACATGTATTAACATATGTACATATGCACAAATGTATTTATGTAGGTATGTACGGTAGCGAAAATATAAATAGTGAGCCACGACATTTTAACAAGTTTTTGCTATTTTTCTTTTGCTCATTTAATGTTTATTTTTTTTAAGTATTGCTCACTCTTAAACAAAAACCATATATGTAAATCAAAAGTTAAGTCTTTTACAATATTAATTAAGAAAAATTAGACGAATTTCAACAAATTCTTGTCCATCAAAACTTTAAACTTCATAATCACAATTCAAAAATCTTGGAAATGAGCAACACCTTAAGCAAAAAAAATGCCAAAAATCAACGGTAAATCTTAGCAACTTCAAACTTGCCTTTATTATACTAAATTTTAATGGACTACAAAGCTGCTTATATGTATATCTAAATTTTTTTTTATCCTGAATAAAATGCTTGAAATTTTTATTGGGATACAAAACTGCATACTCAAAATGTTTCTAAGAAATATAATTAAAAAGCTCGAAATTTTGATGAAACTTTGCGAGTTTTCCAAATTTCTTTACAAAGTTTGAATTTCGGACTTACAAGGTCTTTATTAGAAAACAAGCTATAGTTTCATAAATAACAACAAACATTAAAAAAAAAACTTCCTAAAATTTCGCTTCCCTATTTATATTTTCGCCACTGTACGTATATACATATGCATGTACAGTAGGGTGATCCAAAAATACATGTGAAAAAGTAAAGTCGGAATTGTTATGCTCTCACCGCCTAGGATTGTTCTACACCGAAAAAATATACCACTATTTTTTTTTGAACTTAAAAAATATTTAGAGGTCGGTTAAAGCGCTCAAAATTTTCCATGTACTTTATATGGGGAAAAAGGCACTTTTCGTTGAAATGGTATAGAATTCTTGAAAATCAATACTTTTCGATCCGACAACTCTGTTTCTCTTCAGGAGATTCCCAATTATTTAATTAACCATTTTTTTATAGCAACTATATTTTATAGGTCCGCGAAAACCCCCAGAAAATGGCAGAAAATGCAATGGGAGGATAAATAAAAAATCTTTAGTATAAAAAAATGCTTAAATAAAGAAGTGGGTATTGTTACTGGAAGTCTCCAGTAGCGAATCAGAGTTTTTCTATCGAAAAATTTTGGTTTTCAAGAATAACATACCATTTCTAGGAAAAGTTTTTTTGTCCCATATAAAATACATGGAAATCTTTGAGCGCTTTGAGCGACCTCTAAATATTTTTTGATTTCAAATAAAAAAAATGGGGGCATATTTTTCGATATAGAACAATGCAAGGGGGTGAGCGAAATACAATTCCGACTTTACTTATTTTGGACCACCTTAATGCACATACATATATGTCTGTATATAAGGGCAATTAGGTGGTACACATGTATGCTTATACGCACATACATATGTATGTCCATACAGATGTACATATGAATGATTATGCTGATAGATATATACAAATGTGGATATATTCAATCAAGCGATTAGACACAACTGCAAAAGGGCCAACAACAGCCAAAAGGCACATACATACATCTGTATACATGGGTAAAGTGGGGACGCAGAGGCAAAACGGTGGACTATCCTATGCGTTTGTGCCGGCCTGCATGCTCGCCTGCCCCAAATGAAACGTTCAACCAGCTGCACGCGAATGGATCACAATAAATCTAAATGCAACATTAACAAAAAAACTTGATTTCCCTAATGAAATGATGAGGAAGTTATGGCAAAGGCAAACAGGCCGATAAATTGAAAAGTTAATAAGAAAGAGCGAATAAGTTAAGGAGAGTGAAAGAATATTGAAAACCCGTTTTATACCCTAAAAAGTAATGAAGTACATACATATGTACATACGTATATTTGAAGACGAAATTTCATGCAATATTTCTTTGGTTTTTTGGTTACATGACTGAAAATCTGGAAGAATGATTTTATGATAATATTTATGTTGTAAAACATGCCTCGAAAGCATAATAGTAATAACGGAAAGGTGAACCATTTAAGGAGAATTTTTCCTTACATTTGATACTCAATGATCCAAGCTTCGAGCACAGATCTAAATGTATAGTAAACACACACGAAGCCACTCGCATAATTCGGCTGAAAATTATGCCTTAGCTACTCCACCTTCGATCTTTTTGCATAAATTTTGGTGAGAACTTTTCTTTTGTCATATAACGAAGTTTTCGATGTTTCGAGTTTTTTTTAAGCATATGCATATCTATTTATAACCATTTTTGCAAATTTTTTTTTACACCACAGCTGATCAAAACTGAAAGATCCTGAAATTTTCAAAGTCTTTGTTTTTAATATATGAATTTTTGAACTTCAATTTTTTTTTTACAAACGGCTCGGCACTTTTATTACTATAAAAGTTTTTGAGATATGCAAAAATAATCTTGCGAAATTTTTAACTTTCGAACATTTTTTTTTCATTGGCAGAACTTTGTTTTATCATAAAATTTCTGGAGGTACCATTTTCGAAGTGACATTGATGCTATAATAAATGGCCCCAGTGAATGCAAAAGTATTTATGTTCATCATGGAAAATATTTTGAAAAGCAGTAAAGCCCTTTTGAATGACAATTTGCTGTGTTTTACTTACTAGCCGCTATAACCGGCATCAAAAGTACATACATACATACATATAACTGTGTACATAGAATTATGAATGAAACTCGAACAGTAAAGAACTGCTGGAGTCAGTAATAAGAACGAACAAGCCTTCATATGCACATACATACAGACTAGTGTTTGTAAGTATGTACCGGTGTAAGTAATCGTAAAGTTACAAATATGAATGAATGAATATGAATGCAACATGACGCGCCCAACGTCAGACGACAAGCCAAATGAGTGAATGCGCTTGCATGCAGTGACAACGACGATCATATTGCCAGGTTGCATGTTGCAGTTTTGTTGTTCCTGCTGTTGTCGCCCACGGTCAATAGCAAAGTCAACTTACACTTAAAGAAGGACATGGACCTCAACGAGGCTTCAGTTTAAATTTGTTTTGTTTTATAATTTTTGTAAATATTGTCATGGACGAAGGGCGGCAGCTCTGGCACCTCCCTATTATTGTAACTCTTCTAGTACTAAACTCAAAATAACTATTGTAAATCTTGAATACTTTGAATAGGCTGCCTAGTAGGCATGTAATAGGCTGCCTCTCACTTCTTTTTTTGACTTGCTACCAGCAAGACTGCCGCTTCGCTAAATATTCCATTTTTGAAATTCCACTAATTTGTAATCGCTAAACAAAAACCGTAATTAAAGAAAACGTGTATGAATTTAAAGGAAGCGGTTGCGTTTTTCTTTACTCATTGTCCAACTCATTCCAGTTATCACGGATTCGTGATCATGGCGCCCGAGCAAAAGTTTTAAAAATTCAGAAAATACCACAATTGGTAACCCTCCCTCTTAATAAAGTACAAACTTATGTACATACATATTTACACACAAAGTACATAAGGAAGCTCCCACAAAAAATCTTCAAAAGCGAAGCGGTAAACTTCTTGGCATTAGCTGGAAAACAAAAAGTTCCGGTCAGCGGTCGCGTGCGGATGTGCTACTTATTTCGGTGCGGTGTATGGAAAATAAATCCAACTAAAAAACAATTAAAAGTGAAGACAATTAAAAACAATTATAAGTGAATAAAAACAAAAAAAAATTGAACCAAAACAAAGAGTTAATTTAAAGTGCGAAGTGAAATAGAAACTATTAAACTAATAGACAAAAGGTCTAAGCAAAACAAAATAATACAATTTTCATGGCGCCAGCAGAATACCTGCGCCCCCCTTAGCAAAAAAAAATTAAATTTTCACCGCGCTAGCAGAATACCTGCGCCCACCTTAACAAAAAAAAAAAATAAATATATGTTTTCACGGCGCTAGCAGAATACCTGCGCCTCCCTTAAAAAAAAAAACATTTTTTCACAGCGCTAGCAGAAGACCTGCGCCCCTTAACAAAAAACGCAGCAGGCAGAGGTGCCGCACGAAGCAGCAAACTCCCGGACGGTACAGTCTCAAAGGTGGTAAAAAAATAAAATTAAATAAGGATGCCAAAGTAAGTGCCAATTATATCAATATTATATACAAACATAAGTACATATGTATATTATCACATTAGCGGTTTTCTCATGTTATTACTAACTCGTTGAAAAGTACTCATTTACTTTGGTACGGTACAAGAGAACCTCTATTCCGAGTTTACCGTTTAACGTTATTTTCCATCAACGGGTTTATAGAATCCGCTACGGTGTACTTATACATATAAATATGTGCATATAAGTCAATAAAAATTCACATACATCCCCTATACTACCTAAATTCTTGCGGGGNAACGGGTTTATAGAATCCGCTACGGTGTACTTATACATATAAATATGTGCATATAAGTCAATAAAAATTCACATACATCCCCTATACTACC
>NW_016164247.1:12759-32513 GCF_001687245.7 Rhagoletis zephyria | reverse complement strand
GAACTTATGTTTGTGCATATGTATATGTATGCATGTACATATACATATCGGAAAAATGAGCATCTTGCTTTTTATGTTCATTCACCCGTCTCTCGTTCTCGTTTTCCAGCAGGTAAATATGTATGTAAATTAGGGTGTTCCAAAAACACTGAAGAATCAACTTTTTGGAGTTCTCTTTGTTAACTTATTCCGATACTATCGTATCTGATGAAAGCAAAAAATTGTTTTGAAGATCCAAACGACTCTAAATTACCTATTTTGTTAATATGTATTCTCAGTTTGAAAAATGAGTCTGTCTGGGCCTATTTTGATTAAAAATAATACGAGCACTACAGTTTAAAGTTTAAGTGAATTACATATACATATGTTAAAGCTGTTAAGAATATGTATCTTTCCTTTGATATTCATATTGCAACAACTAAATTACTTTTTAGGTAATTATAATAAGTGGCAACCTTTATCGGACAAAGCCCTTTCATTTAGTTGAAAAATACCGTATTTTCTAAGTGCAGACTTTCGTATAAGTCGTTAGAGTAGTCGAAGTTGTATTAACATTAAAAGTCCTTCGTTGCCCAGTCGGATAAATTTGAGAATCTTCTCCGGCTTTGGCGGCTCTGCTGAAATCCAGGCCAGGCTCGCTGCCTATTAGGGATTTCATCGCCATAAACCGCAACAAGGTCTACCCCGGGCTGTTAAATCGTAGAGATAGCCTCCTTTTGGAGCTGGACCACACACGCTACCAGCTTAAGTCGCCCTTGATGCCACCCCGCATCTTGGATGACTTGTGCATGACAGGGATACTTTTTAAGTGTCCCTTTATATACCCTGAATACACCCATGAGTACGGACTTGCAATTATTCATACTAATGTGGCCGCAAGATGTCCCTGAATACCGCCAGCATGAGGTGTTCTTTGGCGACCACCCTGATCGGCTTCGCGGTGTATACGGCCGTCGATGGATGGTTAGAGGTGGAGTAAGCTCTATGCCTCTTAGAACCATTCGAAGAGTCATCCGAAGATTATTGTCTCTTGGATGCTAGATTTTTCCTCGGGTTTCCCTGAGTGGGTGGTTTGTCCTTCCCATCTTTCCGGAGAATGGCTTGTCGCTGGCGGCGAAGACATTCATGGTCCACTTGTGGGAGCCTCTTTTCTCCTCCGTCAGTTGGTCGTATGGAATGACCCCCATTATTTTGATGGCTTTAGTCGCTATGCTTAGATCGCACTGAGCCCTGACGGAGAGCATAGTTGTCTTTGCTGCATTGAAGCAGCCGGGCTGCGTATCGAGATCATTTGCCTCGGAAGTGACCCTCTGCTTTTCAGTGGGCTGTGGCCGGGGTGGGCATTGGGGGACCGGCCTTCCGCTGCTTTTCCATTGGCCTCGAATTTCCCGCATCGGGTTTAGCTCCATCGATATTCCTGGAGGTTTGCTTTCATTCCTGAGGTTTAACATTCCCTCCAGCTTCTGCGGAAGATCGAACCGTCTTGGGAGTGATTTGGTTACAAATACATAAAACAGCACACTTTTGTATTAATAGATAAGTTTATCGGTCATGTAATAGTTGTAAGTAAAATTTTAAAGTTAAATANTCCATCTTTCCGGAGAATGGCTTGTCGCTGGCGGCGAAGACATTCATGGTCCACTTATGGGAGCCTCTTTTCTCCTCCGTCAGTTGGTCGTATGGAATGACCCCCATTATTTTGATGGCTTTAGTCGCTTTGCTTAGATCGCACTGAGCCCTGACGGAGAGCATAGTTGTCTTTGCTGCATTGAAGCAGCCGGGCTGCATATCGAGATCATTTGCCTCGGAAGTGACCCTCTGCTTTTCAGTGGGCTGTGGCCGGGGTGGGCATTGGGGGACCGGCCTTCCGCTGCTTTTCCATTGGCCTCGAATTTCCCGCATCGGGTTTAGCTCCATCGATATTCCTGGAGGTTTGCTTTCATTCCTGAGGTTTAACATTCCCTCCAGCTTCTGCGGAAGATCGAACCGTCTTGGGAGTGATTTGGTTACAAATACATAAAACAGCACACTTTTGTATTAATAGATAAGTTTATCGGTCATGTAATAGTTGTAAGTAAAATTTTAAAGTTAAATATTCGTGATATGTTTGTTTTCTGTTTTGAAGTATAATAATCTTTTCCGATAAAAAAAAAACTTTATTTATAACTACTTTATAGCAATTCCGTGACCGCCGGCGCGGTTAATTATTAACAGGTTTTAAAATAATAAAAAAATTGTAAATAATTTGGACTACCTTAATGTTGGTACATAGATACATATGTATATGTGTACATATGCACATCATCTCCTTTATTTTCCACTTCAATTTCATTTACTTACTTGTGCGCACATTGCTTACTTTATGCCACAAATTTTGCGCTGCAAATGAAAAGTTTACATTTCATTGCTCAATTTGGCATTTTGGCTGTGACATAGAAAATGATACTCATACGCCCCGTATGCCATATACCTCCAATACAGGAAACGTGGGCGCTTCAAACTTTTTACGATCAAAATTTTGCTTCGCATTCTGGTTTCAACACATTTTACAATGCTTTTGTTTGTGTGTGTGTGTGTGTGTGTGAATGTGCATATGTACACGTTTTTTATACTTTGCTTTTTTTGTTGGTAGTCGATGCAGTTGGTATGGACCTAGGTTTAACTGTGTGTTATTTTATTGCTTTGTATTTTGCGGCATTGAGTCACTCGTGCGTGTTGCGTACTCGTCACATATTGCCATTTGTCTCAAGTTCGCTTCAAATATAAAATTTGCAATCCTATTCCAATCGCATTTTTTACTTTGCACAATTTTCTTTGTAGTATTTACTGGAAATGTGCTTCGCGTGATTTTATTTTCTGCAACTATATGTAGTTGTGTTTAACTGACTGCTATGATCATATGAAGCTAAATTTTAGTAAAAATGGGAGTAAAGTGAAATTTCCAGGAAAATTATTTGCTGCTTTTTAAAATTTCAGTTAGTTCTTGTTTATTATTATTATTATTTTTTAATGGCGCCCAGTAAAAAACTTTTACGTTTGTTGGTCTATTTCATTTTTCTTATTTCTTGAATTCGTAATACTTCAGTGTGGTCCTTAAACTCTCATGCGCTCAGTAGCGTACATTTGCAACATTTCTGTCAAAATATTTAAATAATTAAAAAAAAATCCTTAGCAATAGTGTCCGAGGTTTTCAGTAGATTCCAGAGAAAAAATTCTAAGTAGTTTTGGCTATAAAGTCTACACAAAAAATATTTGCGAGACCTCCAGAAGACTCTTTTAAAAATTACCATTTCATGGCTGGTAATCTACAAATTTAGTCACTAAAGTTTTCACAAACCGTTTTTTTTTATCTTTAGGTTTTTGAAATATTTTAAAGAGAAGTAAACCGAGTTTTCACTTAGAAATACCAGACCATGAAAGTTCTAAACATTTGGGAGAATTTTTTCTTACTCTTTGATATTTTGTGTGATAATTCTTGCTGGATTTTCGACGAACAGACCTATTATTTGCCCAGAGAGTTTTGCTTTATATAAAATTTGTGCTGTAGTATTTTTAGTTTGAAGAATTTTGGTGTTGGTGCTTTTACTTTAAGTTGGCTTTAGTTTTTGCTCAATTTGATTTATATAATTTTTCATACAAAAAAAAAAAAAACAATTTAAAAAAGTTATGAATGCAAATTTTGAATTTTTTACTAATTAAATATTTATGTTCGGTTTTTGGCATTTAAAGAAGATCTTTAAAAAAAAAAATATCCATTTTTCCCTTACCTTAACTTATTAAGTGTGGGCAACAATGATGTTTTATAATTAAGGTAGAATTGAATATGCGCTTTCTGGGAAGACCAAATCTGTAATATTTATTCTATATGTTGGCCCTATATTCAAATACAAACGCGTGTTAAGTAAACAGTGAAACAATTTATTATTCTCTAAGTTTGCGAATAAAACTTCCCACTTAGATTTAGGGCATACATAACAAATATTTTATGAAGAAAGTCCCCGCTGCGGCCTTCTTTAGAAAAAATAGATGCGTTTAAAATAAAATTAATCGAAATCGGCGCAGTATTTTAATACTTTTGAGATTACAATAAATGGTGTTTAAATTTAATTTTACACAGCCAATTTTCTGCGAAATAAGACCAGTAGCTATTTTTAACAGATTTTGGGTCGCTTAAGCAAAAATTTAAACATATATATATACTATTTGAATTTTAAGAAAAGAAGACAAATAGCAAAATCGGCTAAAAACGGCAATTTTTTTTAACAAAACTTCTAACATATCGGCTGCCGGCTAAACTGAAATTTCTCCAGCTATTTTCTATCGCAACCAGTTAAATCCAGCCGGAAAACGGCTAAACTGGCAAAACACTATAGTGAACATATTAAAAGTTAGTTAATTTCGTTGGAGCAACTTATTCCGTACAAACTGAACTTCTCATTTCCTGTATGCCTAGAACCGCTTATGCTAAGATTTGGAGATTAAGCATAAGCATAGCTATTTATGCTATTAATAGCGTACACTTGTAGGTATTAGAAAAGGGGGAGTGGCACCCCCCCATACAAATTGAAATTCTCATATCGCTTATCTCTGGAATCGCTCATGCTAATGTCCTGAAATTTGACACAGAAACATATGTTAACAATACCGTATTTAAAGAAAAAAGGTTCGTTTTGAAAAAGGAGCGTGGCACCTCCCATACAAACTTAAATCTCATATCGCCAATCCCTGTAACTGATTATGCTAAGCTTTCTGAGATTTGGCAGAGGTATTTATGCTATCAATATTTATGGCAAAATAGGGTAGGTGTTGGAGAAGGGGCGTGGCATCTCCCATACAAACTGAAATTGTCATTTATCTTATCCGTGTAACCACATACGATAAGGTAAAGGAATTTGACATGTATGGTCATATAAAATGGAAATAATCATTCAATTGAGTTCCATTTTCTACCAGATTT
Source organism: Rhagoletis zephyria (assembly GCF_001687245.7). Taxonomy (NCBI): domain Eukaryota; kingdom Metazoa; phylum Arthropoda; class Insecta; order Diptera; family Tephritidae; genus Rhagoletis; species Rhagoletis zephyria. The sequence goes on along the minus strand of NW_016164247.1, from coordinate 27,556 downwards.
CCAAATCGTTTTAATTTATTGTTATTTTGTGCAAATATTTTTAAGGTGTGTTTGTCTTCCCATCACAATCTTAAAAAATCTTAAAAAAACTTGAAACCGCCGTTAGATGAGGAAATATTTTTATTTTTTTTCTAACGAAATGAAAACGGAGTTTATGAAGATATTGGCAATTTAGAATTTAACCTTTCAAGAGGCTCTCAGACCAATTTAATTTAAAAACGTATTTACAGTCTGAATTGGTATATGTTTAACATATTGGTCAGACAAGAACCGTTAGGCATCTCATCTACACATAGAAATGTATACGCATAGATTTTATAAATGAAAATCCATATACATAAATAGCACCATAGTGATGAAATCACAACGAAAAAATAAGAATAAATAGAATTAAAACCAAAAATAATTTCTAAATTCGTTTTGTGTATTCCTTAAATGTATGTATGTATACAAAAAATTACAACAAAATAAAACAAAATAAAATGCATGTTACAAAAGCACGAATTTGCAAAGCAATAATCCAAACTTGGAAACACCCTTAGGTCCTTAGATAANATACATAAATAGCACCATAGTGATGAAATCACAACGAAAAAATAAGAATAAATAGAATTAAAACCAAAAATAATTTCTAAATTCGTTCTGTGTATTCCTTAAATGTATGTATGTATACAAAAAATTACAACAAAATAAAACAAAATAAAATGCATGTTGCAAAAGCACGCCTTTGCAAAGCAATAATCCAAACTTGGAAACACCCTTAGGTCCTTAGATAATATTGCTAATGCATACGGTACTATTTTTTCTATTGTTTTGACAGGCGTAGATAAAAACAAGATGCATACAAATTTAGGAATATTCGAAGCATCCATTTTTCATGGTATTTGTGCTGAAAATTTCAACACACGCACATATACATATGTATGTATGTATAAGTATATCGTTTGGCTTTTCCTTTGCTATGTAGTACATTGGTCACTTGTTGGATGACTTTGGTTTGTTTAGTATTTTAAAATGGAATCATTCTCGAATGTATCTATAAAATATGCATGAAATCTAAATTACAAGAAAACAAATGAAGTGGGTCACAGCAGGATACAAAAAATAAAAATAAATGCAGACAAAAACCATTAATGTGGACACTGATACAATATGCAATTGTTGAGCGAAACAGCATTGAACATACATACATAGATATATGTATCTTTCAACAACCATTTATTGCCATTTAAATCGTATTTTGATCCGCACAATAAAAACCTAAATAGTTTGGGCTTTTGTGTGCGTGCAAAAATAGAACCTAAACTTGATTAGTTATTTTTTTTTTTGATTTCTTTATGTGGCTCTTTGCACTTAAATGTATTTCAAACACGATTTTTCTAAAGTCGTTGTATTTTTGTGTTTTGCTATGCTATGNTGAAGAACCGTTAGGCATCTTATCTACACATAGAAATGTATACGCATAGATTTTATAAATGAAAATCCATATACATAAATAGCACCATAGTGATGAAATCACAACGAAAAAATAAGAATAAATAGAATTAAAACCAAAAATAATTTCTAAATTCGTTTTGTGTATTCCTTAAATGTATGTATGTATACAAAAAATTACAACAAAATAAAACAAAATAAAATGCATGTTGCAAAAGCACGCCTTTGCAAAGCAATAATCCAAACTTGGAAACACCCTTAGGTCCTTAGATAATATTGCTAATGCATACGGTACTATTTTTTCTATTGTTTTGACAGGCGTAGATAAAAACAAGATGCATACAAATTTAGGAATATTCGAAGCATCCATTTTTCATGGTATTTGTGCTGAAAATTTCAATACACGCACATATCTATACATATGTATGTATGTATAAGTATATCGTTTGGCTTTTCCTTTGCTATGTAGTACATTGGTCACTTGTTGGATGACTTTGGTTTGTTTAGTATTTTAAAATGGAATCATTCTCGAATGTATCTATAAAATATGCATGAAATCTAAATTACAAGAAAACAAATGAAGTGGGTCACAGCAGGATACAAAAAATAAAAATAAATGCAGACAAAAACCATTAATGTGGACACTGATACAATATGCAATTGTTGAGCGAAACAGCATTGAACATACATACATAGATATATGTATCTTTCAACAACCATTTATTGCCATTTAAATCGTATTTTGATCCGCACAATAAAAACCTAAATAGTTTGGGCTTTTGTGTGCGTGCAAAAATAGAACCTAAACTTGATTAGGTATTTTTTTTTTTTTGATTTCTTTATGTGGCTCTTTGCACTTAAATGTATTTCAAACACGATTTTTCTAAAGTCGTTGTATTTTTGTGTTTTGCTATGCTATGATAAACCTTGAAGTGAATATTCCTGCTGCGTCCTTTTATTAAGTGTTTGGATCGTTTATACTCAACTATAGTCATGAACCCTTAAGCTAATGCTTATATTTATTTGCGGTTGAGTAGTTTTTCGAGAACATCAATTTTTCTTTGCATCAATACAAAAACAAATGACTCAGAGGATTCTGAAGCTGTACGAGTTTTGGGTAATGTATGTATATGTGTACATTAGAGTGGGTTTATTTTTATGTTTTCCAATTCGCATATATCATAGGAGGATTCAATTTGTAATTCTAAGCAAATTTGCCGAGGAAACTATGGATATAAAATCAAATTGGAGTTTATTTGGAGTTTGCTAAATTAAGAAAATATGTTTCTTAACATTTTGTTGTAATATCGTAAAGAAATGCTGAAATTGTACATAAAAACATGCCATAAGGGATTCTTGTTATTAGGAATATTTTAAGAGCATTACTTTTTTGGCAAGCGCTTACTTTTTGTATCGATGGAGTAACGCATTACAATACGCCTTAAGACAAAATTTTTCACTTTTGCCGCATTTTTACAATTTCCCGCTTACCTCCAATGACATGCCCAGGTTAAAGTAATGTGTTATGTATACTAGCAGGTATGTGGTGAATTACGAACAGCCTGAGAAGGTGAGTGGTGAAACCTTCTAGTTTACAGAACACATTACTTTAATCTGGGCATATCATTGGAGGTAAGCGAGAAATTATAAAAATGCGCTTACCACAGAATTAACGTTTTTTGCTGGGTAGTTACACAACTATGTATACACAATATTAACTCCTGCGATGCTGTTCGCGCACTCTGAGCAAGCCATGTGTGAAATGCGGTAACCAACCTNTTTATTCATTTTTTATAAAGGTAGCCCCACACGCGATGTTTACCATAAAAGGGCTAAAAAATATGTTCTAATTCTAGGCTTAAGAAATTTCACTTCTATCACGAGTACGGTGCTGCACTCGCTTTCTTAGCTCATGCGTTTTTGCCCAGTGGAAATTTATACATAATTATTAGAGGCACATAAAGTGAACTAAATGCAGGTAAAAGCTGTTCTAGATTTGAAGATACTTAGAAAAAATCTACCTACCAGTTTTTGATAAAATTCCCGAAATCTATATTTTCAGCCACCCTATTTTTATTTTTTAGGCGATAACGTAAAATATGCCATTATTTTTCTTAACGCAGAAGAAAGCATTAAATATCTTGGTTTAAGACCCTTCTACTGATATCTACATCAATGGTATGGAATGGGTAGGGCCGCCTCAGTGGTAGTTTAAAATAGGCCTTTTCGAATTTTAGTCACCAGCCACGCCCAAAAAGGGTTACGAATCAAAATGTCCTGGAACAAGACCTTCTTAGTTTTGCTTTTTGTACTAAATTGTTTTTGCTTTTGATTTTGTTTTATTTTGTTTAATATCTCTATTTTATTATTTAATTTATAATTTGTGGTGTTATACCTCCCTGTTGTACTAACAAAGGTGTTTGTAAATCTTATTGTACTAGTGCTTCAGATTGAAAAAAATTGGAATTGAAATAAAAAAATTCTTGGAAGTTTGAAAAAAATTTTATGAGGGTACGTACAGACGCCACACACAACGCAAAGCATCTCGTAGTGGAGACACCAACCAAAACCAATTTAGCTCTATATCTTTCCAATTAGTAGCCGAAACTCAATATATAAAGTATCGTTGGAAAAGTGTTGACCTAGAGAATAACACTAAATATGTTGTGTAATCAGAAACAAGCAAAATTGACTAAATGAATTATGAGAATTTTTGTGACACGCCCACTTAGAAATGGGAAAATAGCAAAAGAACATCGTCTTTGACTAGCTCTTTGTCTTGAATTTATCTGCAAGGCTAAATAAAATGGTTCGCCTACTTAGTGATTAAAGTCCATTTAAACATTTTGGTCTTGTAGGCGTGAATATATATAAATACATATACATATCTAACATACACATGTAAACGAATCTTAATGTCTGCATTGTAATGAAGCGATTATCACAAGCAATTGGAACCAGCCATGCACACGCATCGCTATACATATATTTACACACAAATAAAAATGAAAACGTGTTAGTAGTTCTAAAGAAGTAAAGCTATTAATAGTTGAAATACAATAAAAGTAGGTAAAAAGCTAGAAAACGACTGCTGAACCGAGGCTTGACTTTTCCACCCACACATATGTACATAATAAATATCTACACACATGTTCGAAGACACTGGAAGATATGTGTTGCATTTAGCGGAATTCCAACATTTATTCCACAACCAAAGTGAGCAATGAACGCAATGTAAAGCAGTTGCGTCTTCACAAAAGCACATGTATTTATTTCTGTATGTACATACGTATGTGGGTGAGTAGTCAAGCAAACAGCTTTAAAAGTGTAAGCATTTGTTACTAAGTTCAACTGACGGTAGGTTTGTTGGTGTGTGTAGGAGTAAGTAAGCATTATATTCATGGCAATAAGAGATGGAAATGTCTACTAGATATCACAGCTACACAAATGCTCCTACTAAATATTAGCGTGGGCTGAAAATCCGATTTTTTAGAATTTTGATTTGTAATAGCAAAAATATGGTTCAATATGATCTAAAAACAATCTATGTGAAAGATTACAATTTTTGGTCAATATCTTGGGCGACCCAGTCCATCAAAGTTCTATGTGCTAAAAAAAAATAAAAATTGTTAAATTCTTTATTTAAATATTTTTCTAATAATAAAATTGCAAGCATCTTCGAAAGTATATGGTATATGAACCTTTATTGTGGATAATCCAAGTAAGTTAAGAAAAAAAACTTTTTTAGCAATTGAAATTTGATGGACTTGGGAGAGCCTAAGATATTTATAAAAAATTGTCATCTTTCACACAGATTGTTTTTGGAGCATAGTGAACCATATTTTTGCTATTACCAATCAAAATTCTAAAAAAAGCGGATTTTCGGCCCACGTTACTAAACATGCATTTACACTAGCACTCAAATACTTAGTCGTTGTAGTCTTCGCGGCGCTGCTTCCGTTTGCAATATCTACTTAGACGGATATGCGCTGGCTACATACTATGTGTATGTATGTATTTACCTAAAAGTACCTACATACATATGTGTATACATTAGAGTGGTGCAATAACAATAAAGTCGGAATTTTAATGCTGGCACCCCCTAGGATTGTTTTGAACCGAAAAAAATTGTTCTGAAATCAAAAAATATTTAGGGAGTGCTCACAGCGCTCAAAGTTTTCCATGTATTTTGTATGGGGAAAAAACAACTTTTCGTAGAAATGGTACAAAATTCTTGAAAATAAATATTTTTCACTCGAGAAACTGTGGTTCTCTTCAGAAGACTTCTAGTTTTAATATTCAATTATTTGTTTATCCATTTTTTAATCTTAAAGACTTTATATGTGTGCCCCCCATTACATTTTGTGGGGGTTTTGGAGAACCAAATTATATTTTTTAGTTACCATGAAAAAATGGTTAAAAGACAATAGGGCATTATTACTGGGTATCTCGTGAAGATATGCAAAGTTTTCCGATCGAAAGATATTGATTTTCAACAATTCTACACTATTTCTACCAAAAGTTGTTTTCCCCATACAAAATACATGGAAAACTTCAAGTGCTTTGTGCGCTCCCTACATTTTTTTTTAATTTCAAAATAACAGAAAACGGTATAGAACAATCCTAGGGAGTGGCGGCACTAAAAATCCGACCTAATTTCTTTACATACATTTTTGGACCACTTTAATGTACATATGTAAGCAAACTACTTGTGGATATTCCTACATATTTATATGCATATGTGCATCCTTTAGATATGTCTGTAGTTGTAAGTATGTTGGAATAATTTTTATGATTATTTCTTCCTTCCTACTGCGAAAATTGCTCATACGCTCTGTAGCACAGTTGAAAAGTGATATGTATGTTAGCGCATTAATATGCGTTTGTATGCGTGCTAGTACATTATGCCTCGACAATGAGTTTATGCAAGTATGAGTGTTATTGTGATGGCCATTGCCACTGCTGCGCTTGCTCCCAGCAGAATCGCCGCGAGCAAACGCGAACGCGTGCACTATGAGCGCTGGCTAGTGTAACGAAAGTAGCAGAGCTAAGATTAAATGTTATGTTAGTGTAATATTTTTTACCACAAACATACTCACAAACACTGTGGTATGAAATATATGCTAGTTGATGCGTGCATTGGCGCATATGTATGTATGGCAATGCTTACATGCTCACATGCTGCTTTAGCGCACTTAATGTTAAGTGCTTGCATGTTGTTGTTATTTTTTTGCATTACCATTTATACCACAGCTATTATACATAGTATTAGTGATTTTTGTTGTTTCTATTGCAGATATTATTTTCCGTATTTTATAGTTATACAAGCATTGACTTACATAAAGAAATGTGCGCGCTGGCATCACAGCGCACAGTGGTTAATAAATGGAATTTATTATTCATAATTCACTGGAGCCTTCATTTCTCAACTAATTTGATTATAATAATAATAATAATTATTATTATTATTATTATTTTTTAATAAAATCTAATGGAGTCTTCATTTATCGACCAATTCGATTTTTTTTTTTTCTTTAACTAAAGCTAATAAAATTTGCAAGGCACTAGTTTAGCTCGCTTTTTAATTTTTTAATTGTTTAAATTAAATTTTTGAGTGCAATGTGCAGAAAAAGTGACAATTTTGAGAAAGATCGATTCTCCTGTTCCGGTTAACAAATGTTACATAATAAGAACTAATTCAAAAAAAAAAAATATCGCAAGAAAAATTTGCAATGTTTTAAAAAAAAGCTTCGCAAAAATTTTGTTTTTTTTTTTGGTTTTGGTTTTCGTAAAAATTTTGGGTATGCAGTTTTAAGGATAATTGAATTTTAGTATAATAAATTGCAAGTTGCAAGTAGCTGCGAGTTTGCGCTGATTTTTAATAATGTAACAAACGTTTTTATTTCCCATTTAACTAGCATGCAGAAGTGCTCGAAATGTTAGCGAAAAAAATTATTAAAAATCAACGGGACAAAAACCGGGCTAAACTAGTCTCTTGCAAATTTTATTAGCTTTCCTTTAAGAAGAAAATCAGGTGGGTGGGGAAGTGAAGACTTCAGTGAATTATGAACACTAAATTCCATTTATTAACCTCTGTGCACTGGCGTTATAACGACGGACCACGGTCTGTTTATGTTGAGCTGGTGGTCTTCTATATACACGTGTACATATTGATGTGTACTTATATATATATACATATACATAGAGCCAGATTCATATAAACCTACTTGTATGTATGTGCGTACATCGCGGGCAGTTAATACACAGCTGAGGCTGCAAAGCAAATAAACTTCAACTAGTGTAAACATACATTAGTAAATATTAATACATATGTAAATAAAACAAGTACATGTGTATGCATCTACTGAAAGTAAGTCAACTAATTCTTCGGCATATATCAAATTACAAATTTATAAACACTTATGTACAAAAGCTGATCCTAAATATTACTATACGAATTTATAAGTACAACTCTGTTGTCTTCATCAACTATATACATATGTATGTAAGTATGTGTATAATAAAAATATATGTACTTGGTTGCATGTTTCGGGAAATATTTTGAGAAGGGATTTTTCACCAAAAAAAATTTATTCCCAAAATCGTAGCTCAACTTTTTCTACCATAAATATCATTTGTGAATGTAGCTGAAGTACATTTTTTAATAGCTATATACGCTGTTCAAATCATAGATATGTTTAAAATTTATTTTCAAGGTTTGCAGTAACTGGCATAAAACTTAAAATTGGTACGAATGTTACGAATACCACAATGAAGTGTAAAAAGTTCTCATCGATCGCAAACCTGCAAAAAAAATTATTCAACGTCGAAAGGCACATAAATTAATTTTTACCATTTTTTAGCTAAACGGTAAGGTCTATCACAAAAGTAGGTTAGACAAAAGTGTAGACCAATAATTTATTTGTAAAAATCAATATGACACTTTTGTTCCTAAGACCCCCCATTTTTGTTTCTATTTCATCATCTTTTTCTACCTAAGCAACCAATTGAAAGCTCTTGAATTGATCTAATAACTTTCCGGTTCGACTATATAACCACAAGAGAAATGTGCTACTTGTCTTGCCATTCTTTTCAATATGAGAGAATAAACATTTATGAGAGATTTAAAAACTCTTTGAAGTTTCCATAGAAATATCTTTGCTGTTTACTCTGCCATACTCCTTCGTCTTTTCAAGTTTGTTGAAGCAAATAATCTCCCGCACTTTAGAAATTATGTATTTTTTCTTTGAGGAAAAGCGAAAACAATTTTTGCACGCGTTTTTAAAGTTCGAAATAAAGCAAAATACAGTACCAGATGTGCAAACAAAGTTATCTAAAGAGCAGTTACCTAATGGAAAGTGACTTTCAGAGGCTGATTTATTTCTATGAAGCGGCTTGCCGATTAACTTTTTGAAACGAATGCGACAAATATCACCTAACAACTCCTCAGCAATTGCCTCAGCTTTCTTGCTTGTTATTTGAGTGATACTTCCTATACCTATATAGGTATATGAATGGAAATATAAATTCAAATTAAAATCTATACATATGCGGCGGCCTTTCCACAAGTGAGCGATAAAGAGATCACGACACTATCTTGGGGAACCCCGTATTGACTCCACATACCACGAACTTCAAAACTGAAGAAGGGACTGGAGCTGGCTGGTTTCTGTAAGGTTACTTTACATGCTTTAGGTACAACAAAAATTATTTTTGTTTAAGCTATATTTGAAAGGCAAAGTATAGCGTGAACTGGCAGCTACCCAGTAGATAATTTCCGAAGTTAAAAGCCCTTCCGAAAGGCCTTCCTGAGAGCCAAGAGGCCGACCACTCTACATTCCTTTCTCCTTCCTTTTTTGTATGGATTGGCACAAATTGAAGGGCTTCTTCTTTCACTACACATAGAACGACTTCCGGAAGGGCATTTATAGGATGTACTTCAGAAGGCTTTTTGGAGGAATTCTTTTAAAGTTGCTTCTTTAATTTATAGAAATCATACATCTTTGAGGTATTTGCTTAAGGTTTATATCAAATGCATATGTATGTGTTATTTCAACTTAAAATATTTACTGAAATTCATTTATAATGCTAATTAATATAAATTTATGCATTCGCGTGAATTGTAATTGGATAAGCCCTTCCAGAGGGCATGCAATGACGGACTTTTTTCAGCCCTTCTTGGGTAGGCCTCTTAGAATGGCTTCACTTCTTGAAAAACGACAAGACGATGGGAAATTCCATTTCAGAAAATCCAAGGCACAATTCATGCGGTCACAATCTATGCACCAGAAGTATTACCCTTTGTTATGAGAGTGAACATATTTTAGAGGATTGCCACTTGATAATTTAGTATAAATTTTCAGTTAATCGCTTCTTTAAAAAATTTTACATTTCCATATATTAGAAGAGGATGTTATACAACAAAATGCTCCATCATCATTGTATAATAAAAACGCTTTGCTATGTTCTCTTCAACTACATTTTAGTGATTTAGCCTTTCTTCCTTCAGTCATTCTAGTATACCCAAAACGCACCACTAATGCTGATCACATACACAAAAAAATCTCAATTCAATTTTCTTAAAAATTTTATATTTTTATTACGTTTTTGTTTTGACTTGATCTTTTTGCGCTCGAAAATCAGCAAAAAAAAAAAACTGACTGCAACTGAGGCAAACTAAAATAGAATGAAAATTATAAAATGCGATTATTTTATCCTTTTTAGTGCAGTCTGCTTTTTATTCCTCTAGTACTAAGTAAGTACTTGTAAACCTCCCACAGAATGTGCTGTCAAGTGAGTCACCAACAACAACATTGATACACACGCACACGCAGTCAAGAGTATGCCATGCACTTATCCTAATACAAACACTTGGTGGTAAAGCATGCATACATCTATAGAGGAAAACACACGAACTTTTACTTAAAAATACATACTAAGTACGCAAATACATATGGATATGTATGTATAAAAAGTGCATACATCCACGCAAAAGTAACATATATATATGCCAGAGTTCTTACTTCACGACTGCTGGAGCATATTTGAAGGAAAGTCATAGTCCTATATAAAAAGTTGTATGTTCATATATACTTATATTTTATGCTTTGGTGTTTGCATAAAGATTTCCATATGCACACACTTATAGATTTTCATGCTTACACTACTTGACTGTGTGCAACTTTTACATAAGTGACTTAAGTAAAAGACTTTCAAGTGTAAAAGTGCTCGCTTTAAAAAAGCGATGAAGTAAATATATATAAGAAATCTAGAGGTTTAGCAACGTAGTATTTCTGAAAAAAATTTTGCTACATTTTAGTGGCAGTGAAGTTGGAGAACATTTTACAAATTTTACGTTTAAGTTTCGTTTTCGTTGTACCACATACATATGTACATACAGTCAGCTTGCAACTCGATATGATTTCAATAATGTCCAGGAGATAACAATCTCTTCTGTAGTCCATACGAAAACTGTACTGGGCCTCGCAATATAAAGAATTAATTGCGTTACAGACAAAACCTAAGGCTAAGTGCATAGTGGAGCAGCGAGCAAAGAAAAAGTGTCGATTGCCAACCAAAGCACATGCTCCAAATACATATAAAATATTTAGCACTCAACCAGAGGAACTCGCGAGATTTCTATGATGCAAGGATCAATGAAGACCTTTAACCAGAGATAATAATAAGTAATAATATCAAAGATAAGTCACACTCCAGCTTTAAGGTTTGAAATAAGACAAACGGTAGTAAGAAAAATTTTCAATTTCTCATTTAGAAGTGAATTAACACAAATGGGCTTTATTTAATTTCGGACTGAGAAAAAATATCAAATTTTAAACTTTATAATTGAGTAATAAGCAAAAATAGCCCAATTAAATTAGATAAATTTGGATTGAAAAACAAAAAAAAAATGTAACGGCGATTTTTTTTATGCAGTTTACTTCTATTTGATACGTAGATCATGGATACACAGTTTTGCCCCTAAATTACATTTGACAACATTCCGCCATATTGGACATTAGTATTTTTGGGATTTTAGCAATTTACAAGGTTATTTTTCATTTTTCGTGAAAAAGGGTTAAATACACATTTGTAGAGAATGTTATTTCCCACATTTTTTATATAGAAGGTTTAAGCAGGTGTGCGTGGCGTATGAGTAACTTTCTTTCCTGCTCATTTTTCATACAAATATCTTTGCGCATTTTCTTTTGAACACTCATTATTTCGTATTTATCCATCGATTTTCTTCATCAGTAAATTGATTTTTGTTTTTTAACACAACCGGGTTTAGTACAAATGCAAAAGTTTCGCACCTGTAATTTTTTTAATTTTTCTTCTGTTAAGGTGTGATTTTTTTTTCATTTTTTCATTAAAAAATAAAAAAAGCTGGAATGATAAATTAATTTGTCAGAAACAACAAGCCCTATCGGAAAGTGATGTATATACGATTTGTGGAGAATTTCATAGGTTTTCACTTGCCGAACTTTATATAAAGATTTTTAAATTGGTTCGTAAGATATACGTGGTTAAAAGGAACTAAATGTTGCTTTAAGCTGAATAACGGTAAATTGCAAATATCTCGAAGATATATCTATAGAAAAAAAACTAAACCGAATTTCGGAATCACCGAACAATTGAATTTTATAGTGGCGGCTGGAGGACGAAAACCAAATTAAAATTTGTGATCCAGTCTCAAAAGAAAAGTCTTTGAAACTTAAAAATATTTATCTCACCGACAATTATTATGAAAAGACTTTTATTATATAAGTTTTAAAATACTAGTTATCAATGACTTAAAAAAATTTTTTCTCACACAAAATTATTACCAAAAGTCTTTTATAATTCTTACAAAAATTTGGATGACGCTTTTAAAACTCCACCGTGAAATAGTTACTATTCTAGATCTCTGCTTTATTTACATTTCGAGTTCGAATTAAGGCCATATCGAAGTTATGGTTTTATTTTCAATTGCAAAGGTTTATATGTATAGCCGATATGGTTTTATTGAGTATGGTGCAATTGCAACCCACCTACTTGTACCGAATATACGCTTAAAGTTAGAAGTAGGTCCAATTCTACCAACTTTAACATATGATATAAGTAAGCAATGGGATTTAGGAAAAAAATTGTTTTAATTCCAACCTTTTTTTGTGCCGTTAGCTGCCAGAGTTTCCGAAAAGAGTTACTGGCATTTGATAGCTTTATTCGGATTCAAAGAATGCATTTCGGCATTGATAACTTCCAAATATCTGACCTCATTAAATGAGCGACTAATTTCTCCCTGAAGAAATTGTTTTAGCAACTGCATTTTTTCCTGGAGAAAATACCAGGGCTAGTCTTCTTATAGATTAAATAACTCAATGCGAGGGGAGACCAGTATGTTTGCAAGTATTTTTATAAAAAAAAAAATATTTATTCGAACAATAAGGGTGGGTAGGCACAGTGGCCAATGGCATTATTGTAAGTCAAGCAAAGTCCGGAATTATAACTAGGGACGACAATACGATTAAATACTAGCACATACTAGCTACTCTTCGTTCGATACCAAGTAATTTTGCTATCTATACTTTTGAACAAAGTACTGAGCAGGTATCGAAAAACAAATACTCGCATCGAAATCCGATTCTAAGCTAAATTCGGCATCAGCAATTTTTCCTCCGCTGTTCTTCCTAATCCAGTGCTTACATGCGATTTTACAGTAAATTACAAAATTTAAGATTCAAGGAATTAAGGATTCAAATTTAAGAATTTACGGGAATTTAAGGAGAATTAAAAAAAGTTAAAAAGGGGCGGAACATGTACGTATGTACCTTAGCTCAACTTTTATAATAAGCAGCTATGTATAGCCAAATGGGAACAGAATTTTAATTCTTTTAAAAACGTGGAGATAAATCGACAATTATAGGCTGGTAAACCAAAAAAACGTTGATTACATTGAATAATAGCGAATAGAATTACTTTTAAACTTATTTCTATACCATCAAAAGTAGGTGGGTGGTTTTGCAAAAAGAAGACTTTCAACATTGCAAATTTTTTTATAAATGGTAATTTACGTTATAAACTTTAAGTGCTGCAATTGGCACGTATTGTGTGATATAACAAAACCGTAATAAAAATGGCGTCGTAGTTATAAATAAATAAATAAAAAAAAATATGCGTGGCGATTTTTCTTTTCAGAATCTAAAAGAAAAATCGAAACAGCATTGTGTCAGCGAAATTGGCGGCAAAATCAGCCCACTATCGGCCGCAAACGAACAAAACTAACATTTTCAGCAAACGTCTATTCATGATGAAATGTCAAAGCATACTGAGCATCTTTCTCTTTGACACCATGTCTGAAATCCCACGTGATCTGTCAAATACTAATGCATGAAAATCCTAACCTCAAAAAAATCACCCGTTATATAAATTTTATTCCTAATACACAAAAAAAAAGCACCGTTTTTTTATTATCTCCAGCAAAAATTCAGTAACGTGGCAATAACAAAAAGGATATCTGAGTACTCTAGCTGGAAAGCTTTCAGAGCTTTGCCTTAAGAGAAATTCAATTATTTCAATACCTGCCAGTTTTTTCTCCCAGTATGGTATTGTTATGCTAATACGGCAATTGTGGCAATTGTCTTTCAACTCCCCACAGTCTGTCGAAACACAAAAGTCTTTCGTAAGACAATTGTCGTTTCCGGACCCAATCTTAAAACTTTTACTGTCTTTCGAAAGACTAATTGAAAGATCTGCTAGCGAAGATGTCTTGGCAATCAGTTTTGTATCAATTAAATTAAATTAAGCAATAAAAACTAATAAATAAAAAGATTAAATTAAAAAAGAAAAGGAAAGAAAATGTTTTTTAAAAATTGAATAGGATTTAAGAATTTATTTTAAAAAAAATTAAATTTAAGTTCTAAATAGACAAATTAAATAAATAAAAAAATTCTTAAAAATAAGTAAAATTTAAAAAATATATTTCTATTTTTAGAACGAAATCCAAAAATTAAGAACAAAATTAAATTAAAGAAAAGTAAAAATATAAAAAACTAGATAGATCCCAAAATTTAAATGAAAAAAAAAAATGTTTTTTTTTGAAGCGATAAAAATAATTATTAAGAAATAAAATTAATAAGATTAAAGATCAGTTAATTTAAGAAAAATTAAATAAGTTACCAAAACTTAAATTAAATAAAAAGGATTTATTTCTAAAATTAAACTAAAAAAGGAAACAATTTAGTTTAAAAATACAAAATGAAATAACTCAAGTAGCACACTGGTGTATAACTTGGTGTAAATTTGTGAATTTTGGTACAATTAATAAGATTTGTACCAAAATTCGTAAATTTACACCAGGTTATACACCAGTGTGCTACTTGAG
>NW_016164247.1:0-12734 GCF_001687245.7 Rhagoletis zephyria | reverse complement strand
ATGCGCTTAACCGAAACCACTGCTGAGAGTCTCCGCTATTGAATGGCGTCCATTCCATATATGTATGCACTGCTTAACAGAGGCAAATATTAAACTGGAATTTACCGCTGTCAACATTTCGTTTACTCGAGCATCAAATATTTAAAACAAAAAAAGTTTGCTTAACTCTGCGACATTTTTTTAAGATCTACATACTCTGATGCCGGAAACAAAACCTATGGCATATGCGCACACATCAATGGACATCAGCAAATTGCCAACACTTACACGTATGTGTGTATGTATGTATGTATGTATGTATGTACAGAAGGCTTACAAAAAAGTGGCAAGATTTTTCTGGTAACGTAAATTTGCGCATCAATTCAGAGGCTATCAGAAGTGCATACAAAAACGGGCGTTCGGAAAAAAATTCCAAATGCGTTGTAGAGCAAATGGCTGGAGTGCGAAAAAATTGCAAGTATACGCACCGTTGCACACGTTGCTGTTTTGGCTATTCTGCAACAACCGCGCCAGCAGGCATCGCACTTTGCTGCATTCACGAGTGTATACACGAGCCTGCATGCACGCTTGGCGGCACAACGATTGTGGATTTTCCCGTAAACAATAGCATTTCAACAGCAATTTAACAATTTTTTTTTCGCTCACGACTTTTATTTAAGGTAATTTTTTTCGATTTTTTTATTTTGCGAGCTTTTCAAATTTATTCTCTGGGTTAAGCCACAGTCAAGTTGCAGCTTGAGGTATGAGTTAGGTATCTACATATTGATGTACGTATATTTATATGAATGTGTATATTTTTATATACATATAGTATATTATATATAGCTACTATATAGAACTGCCAGCTCAGCGGCTTGGCGGTCGTGTGTTGTCACTCAGCGGCTGTCAACGCTTTGTTGATTTTAGCTATTCGTGCTTCTGCTGTACGCCATTAAATATTTGCTTTTGTTGCACTTTTTTTCTGTATTATTCACCGCTGTTTTTGTAATTTTACATTGCAATTTATTCGGCTCAAATATTTGATAGGCGTGTCGGTAAAATCTTTTATGCCATTGTTTGTATCCGTTGAACTGCATTAAATATATTTATTTTATAAAATATATTTTTTACGTAATATTTTTATTCGCACATGTCGCCTTTTAGCTGCAACGACCCGATAATTTGATCAAGGAACCATTAAAGTTATTAAAAATTAAATACAATTTAAAAATAATCTTCTTTTTAAAACAAAAATACCTAAAACAAGTTTCAGGCAATTAAATTAAATCAAAACATATTTTAACCCTTAATTAGGCGCATAAAAAAATCACGCGATTAGTCACCTGGGTTCCCGATTGTCCCCAATAAAAGTGTTGAAAAAAAAATTTTTGCAAATACATAAAAAATAAAGGTGTATATTACCAAAAATATTAAAATACTCAATTAACGTTAACTTAAAAACAAAAAAACAAAAACATAATTTCGGCTTCAAACTTAAAAATATATAAAAATTTATCCCCGCCAAAAAATCTTACGTAAGTTGTCGCATGGGGCCACGGGGATTTAGGAAGCTAGAAACACCGGGAGCGCGCTCCAAGCACTCCAAGAATTTTTTTTTTAACTTGAAATGGCTTTGACCCCATGCGCCTAATTAAGGGTTAGGTTAGGTTAGATTGAAGTGGCTTCTAGGCCTAGGGGCGCCAGCACACTTAGGCACGATCAGGGCCCATTGTGATACCACATATACCACATGGATCCAAAACCCTTACTCCTTAAACCATTTCAAGCGGTCTACGAACCTTAGAAACTGCCGTGTTCCAAACTTAGCAGTTGCGCTTAGATCGTCTAGAAGACCTATACCTAGGAATTTCTATCTTTTCATGCCTAGTGCGGGGTAATCGCAGAGTAAGTACCTTTTTGATTAAGGCTCTTCTTCGTCGGTTAAGGGTTAAAACACTAAAATCTAAAAATTTAATTAGAAATGATAAAAACGAGTTAAATTCTCATATACAAATTTTAGAGTACCGTTAATTTCTTCAAGTTCTAATTATCAGATTTAAAAAAAAATTTGTTCAGGATCACTTCTGAGGTACCACCTTTCATAAAAAAAAAAATCGGTTATCGTGGTGCAAAAGTATGCGGTAGGTTAGGTTAGGATAGAGTGGCTGCACCGGGCGGAGCACACGTAGGCTGGAACAGCTGTTGTCATACCACTGGTCGACATTTTTTTTCTTTGATACTTTCCATCTCTTCCTCGCCTCTGCAACTGCGACAAAAATCGTTGATATGGTATCATAGCCTTTTTCCGTCCGTGCCTGGAAGACGAGCGGCCTAGTCGAGTGAGAGCTATGGATCGCCTCCCATTAATATTGGCCAAATTTTCCTAGTAGTATGGCAGGTGGTTTCCATAGACCTCCTCGGTGGGTTCAGCCTTTAGTCTGTGTTTGCAGAATTGACTTCAGATATTTCCGTCTCCCTCCTTGCCTCGGACCCATACAGTTATACGGTAACATATATAAAAAAATATTTCGACGAGTTGATATTCGCCTCCTTTTTTTTTGAATTCGGTTAAAAAAAATAAAAAAAACTCCGCTACCCGGAGACTCGAACTCGGTTTTCTCGAATAGCACGCCCCTGCTTTGCCCACTCTGTCATTGCGACTGTTTTCCATCTGCCTTTTATTTGTCGCTCGAACGATGTTTTACTATCGTAGCCAGAACTTCCTCGTAATTCTCTACACAAAATCCCAATAGCCTACCTTAAGCAGGTACTTCCAAACATATTTTGTATTATATGTTTAAAAGTGGGAAGAAGAACAGTATGGCTAACTAACAGACCTATTTCCACAGCACAGTATATTAAGGGAGCTTTTTGTAATTTTTATTAACGACATGTCCAGTTTTTTGAAGTTCTCACAGTTCATTTTGTATGCTGATGATCTGAAGATTTACTCTACAGTATCTTGTCTTTCAAACTCTTTCAACCTTCAAAGGGATGTAGATCACGGTGTCGCTTGGTGAAGTAAGACTAAACTAAAATCAAATATAAAAAGATTCATCATGCCACCTTCTCAAAATCCCGTTCTCGTGTTCCAACTTACTACCATATTGGCGATTCTCAGTTGGAAAACCTTACTGAAATTGCGAATTCAAGAAGGAAATGTTTTGTTTTTCACCATGGTGCATTTTGTTAATCCTATTCCCTCCTACCGAGCCAGATGTCTACTTATTAATCTTAAGTCATTAGATTGTAGGCAGACTGTTCTCTCCCTTGCCTTTGTCTACAACTAAGTACGTGGTGTCATAGACTGTCCATATTTGCTCGGTCGCATCCATTTCGCTGTGCCACGAAGATCCTTAGGAAACCACGTCCTTTTCTCTTTGGAGATGGTAAGACCTCATTATGCATATAATGATCATATATTCAGATTTTTACAGGAACCTCAGAAATCCATCTAAAGTCATTACTAAAAGAGCTAGTTATTTATTTTTCACTTTTTATTTAAAATGTCTTGCAATCTGTATGAAATATAATACTTTTTGGATTATTTTTAAAAAAAATAATAAAATAAATAAATAATCCGCTTGTATGAGAGGGTCATGNCAAAAGAGCTAGTTATTTATTTTTCACTTTTTATTTAAAATGTCTTGCAATCTGTATGAAATATAACACTTTTTGGATTATTTTAAAAAAAAAATAATAAAATAAATAAATAATCCGCTTGTATGAGAGGGTCATGCGTACAATATCTCCAGCTTCTCTTTATGGGTATAGGCATGGTTTTCCATAGGTACCTACTACATACATTCACTGTCCACATAAAATACCAAAACTCTGCCTTAAATAAATCAGCCTCTAGACCAAACTCCAAGTGCGACAAGATTGGAATTGCCTTTTTACGTGCTGAAGTAAGTAGATGACGAAAACTGTCGAGAGCTTTCCAGTGCTGCCAAGTTTTCCCATTTAAATACACTAATCGAATCGAATTTTTAGGCACTGCCAGGTACTTCTCGATACGACTCGACTCTCGAAGAACGACTTGCATTCGACACGATACTAGCAAAGTGGCTGAATACTTCCAATTATATGCATTCCGAAAGTACGCTTCCAAGGATATGAGTTGTGAAATTTAAATTTTTTAGGGTGGGTTTTGTTGATATTTGAAAATAATTTTAAGACCATCCTTGAAATGTGTACATACATATATAATTTATATAATTTTTACATTATGTATATTAATAATTATGTGTATATATTTTTTATATATATTAAAATCTGGTTGTTCTAACATGTATCTATCTTCTCTTTTATTTGCAGGTAAGCTCAGTTTATTAAAATTGCGATTATTTACGAAACTTTGGAAGCATTCGGAAAAATATGTTTGCATTGCTGAGATGTCAGTAGTTATCTAAGTGAGTGAAAAATTAAACCACATTTCTTAACATACGGATGAAAAACAAAGTCAACCCTATTATTGTATTTACGAGTTGGAGCTATTATTTACTCTCATTTTCAATTATCTATTCTCGTTAATTGCGTTAATATTTACATTAAAGCGAGGGTAAAGTGCACAACTGGTCGTATTGTACTAGGTATTAATGGCGTTTCTTTCCAATAAATTAAATAATTTGTATGTTATTAATAAGTCATCAAGGACAATACACAGGATAATTCGCAATAAATAACAAATATTAAAATATTAATTTAAATTCGTAACAAAAAACCTGCTCAGAAGTGGTATAAGGACCGTTTTCTCGACTGCCTGCTAAAACTTGACAGTCGATCTGCTTTATCGACTTTTCATCCATTGCTTGTTATACATAAGCAGACAGACATCGGTTATATTTAACAGGCAGTCGAGCAAATGGCCTTAAGAATAAGATTCAGATTAAGACCAATAGAAGAATGAAAGTAAAGATTAGTAGGTACATAGATTAAAGAAAGGATAAAGACAAAGGTGAAAATAAAACCAAAAACAGAGATTCGTAAAGAGATAAAGGTAAAAACTTAAAACACTTTAAGGCAAAGGTGAAGAGGAATATGTAAAAATAAAGATAAATATAAAGAAAAACATGAGGATGAAGATCGATATAATACTAGATTTTGTTATCGATATTTCTATCGACATACAAAATTTATGTTTTTATCGATATGATAATGGTTATTGTTACGATAAATTTAAAGATATTGTTATCGATATAAAAGTCGATCTTGTTATCGGCATAATAATCGATCTTGTTGTCGATATATTTATCATTAAATTAATCGATTTTGCAGCCGGGATTTTTATCGATAAATTTATGTATACAATTATCGACATTGTTATCAATATAATAGTCGGCATATTATATGACATCACATCACATGATATGACATTATATGACGTAACACCACGTGATATGGCAACACATAACATGCTATCATATCACATTACATTACATCATATAAAATCACATCACATCGCATCGCATTACCTGACATCATATAAAATCTTTTCACGCCATCGCACCTAAACTCTTCTAGGTGAATACGTAGATGAAGAAAATGATAGGCGCAAAGGTATGAAATATGTATATTAGGGCAAAGGGACAAAAAAGATAAATATCAGGGTAAAGTAAATATAAGGGCAAACAGATTAAGATACATTTAATTATAACAGAAAGGGTAGATATATATTAACCCTTATGTATATAACCACCTACCCGGGTATGTTTTTGATATAAAAGTAGAGTTTTTACGTAAGTTATAGCTGAGATCGCGCTGAAGCTTTCAGTAGCCTCCTAAAATATATTTTTAGCAAATGTTTCTGCAAATGAAATCAGGGGGTTTAATATTTCGGTGCACGGGGTGAATTTTCGGTAAGTACCACACTAGTTTACAATCAGCATACCGAGGTACCCTTGTGGTCAGCTGATTAAGTCAAGTGAAATTTTGACTAGTTTTAGCTAGTGTATATTAATTACTTTAGCACTTTACCTAACCAGCGTCACGTAAGTCTTCATTCTAAACTTTTTACAAAGTTTTAAAAATTCAACAAACTTTAACATTTGCAACCGAAAATTTTAAACTTGTTATTCAGATTTTTTATAATAACTTTGGGTACGTAGTTTTGTAGCTCAAAATGGCAAATTTCAAGGAAAATCACGTTGATTTTTAATAATTTTTTTTTTTTTGCTGCCGGTGTTGTGCATTTTCTGCCACATAAACTATGCTCGACAATTTCGTTTGTATGGGAGAAAATGCCTAGCACCATTAGCAAAAAAATTTTAAAAATCAACGCGACTTTCTAGCGTACTGAAATTTGGACTTTAACCAACTAAAATTTAATGGGCTACAAAACTGCATGACCAAAATTTTTCTAATAAGATGCTTGTGCTCTTTAAGCCAGCCATCACTGGAAATTGAATATTCTGAACTGCTCTTACTAGATATTAATGATGTTGGCTAGCAAGAATGAATGCGCTTTTAGCGCTGTTAGCATTCCTAGATTTTTTGGCTCATGCTGGTGTAGAAATTTGCCTCGAAATTCGAAAATTGAAATTTTGTCAATTTAATTTGATATGCGTACATATTGGATGTACATGTTATGTTTAAACGAGAGAGGGCTATCGAAGTATGTATGTATGTATGTATTTTAATCAAGGACATTTTGAAATTACGATATTTACGATGTTGCGCAGCTAGTGGCGTCATAAGCAATGAAGGCGACGACCGACCATCGCGGAGAAACTGAATGAAATCTTAAGCTCAGTTATTTCAATTATGTGACTCTTATGCTTTAATTACGCCTTGCTTTGCTACTCACATAAGGATGCTTACATACTGTGAGCTAACAGCGTGTGAAAGATATTTTAATAAGTATTTGATGCTTGTCTTATTTTTTTTTTAATTTTTATGTTTTTTTTTCACTTCACCTGCTGACACAAATTCCTTGTTTTTCTTTTTTATATAATTATGTTACGTAATTAATATACATACATATCTACATACGTACGTGTGTACTTTTGAGAGTGCATTTACTCTATGTGCGTTATTCGACAGCAGTTGTGTTCTTAGTTGACTGTGCGACTGCCTCCAGCGACTGAACGTTGTTATCTCTTCCACCTATTTTTACTTAATTTTAATTTTCTTTTTCATTTTGTACACTCCTCGTATTGTGTATTTTTCTTAAAAAATATATTGACAAAGATGAGCGCGAGGGATTTTCGTAAGAGTAAGTAATTGCTAAACTGTCACAAGCACAAATGTGTCGAAACAACCGCAAAGAAATTTTCATGGGAATCCTTATGTTAAGATCTACTGCGTGTATATGCTTTTCCTTTTTCACTGTCAAAAAAGAAATAATTTTTTTCATGTCCTTGTGGTGTGCTTTCATTTGGTTGGCACAGTCACAAATTTACATCATATAAAGGTAGGTGCGGTAAACGCACACCCATCTACACATATTGAAGCGCGTTCAAGTAAAAACATAAGTACATGTATGCGCATACATATGTTTGTATGTATGTTCGTATGTATTTATGTATGTATGTATGTTATTAACCCAGATATACATATTATGTAGCCTCAGCAGTATGCTATCAAAGCATTGGCAGCACATTGCCATCGCTGCTTTGGCTACCACCTCAACAGTACAAAACGGTAGTCGGCAGTTGGCAAGGAAAAATGCCAAAAGGCAAATTACTTTATTGACAATTTCTCAAGCATAATTATTTCAAGTCCTGCTTCCATTAGTTTTGTGACCAGCGCCGTGCCAACAAACATGCAAATTCTGCTTGCCTTCTGCACCGCTCCGCTCATCTTTTTGCTTTCGCTTCAGCTCACCTTTTTGTTTTCCACGCTTTTACCCAGCCCAGCTGTGTTGGTGGATTTTTGAGACCACCTCTGCAGCCATCTTTTCTTAGCCTATGTTTTGGGGTAAGTTAATGTGCACGGTTCACCGTCGGTTTGGTAGGTTGGAAAATTAACTTTTACGCTTGCTTTGAAATTTGAGAAATTTCTTTTCAACTTTCATAAGTACTTTTTCTTTTCCGTCATAGCATGTGCTTGCTTTTGAGGGGCAAAGCATTTCACTTAGTCAAATGAAACGTTTAATTTTAGTGTTTTGCTTTTGCTACTTTCGCTTTGGTTCTGTTGGCGGAAGCTGTTATTCTTTGGATGGAGTTTTAATTATTTTCTATTTGATCAAAGAAAATTGACAACTCTTATATGTAAATGTGATTACCAATATTCAGTATACATATATAAAATACAAATACATTAATAAAACTATGTAGTTCTTATAATTTTCGTAGTGCATAAATTATTTTTAATGAGAGTACACCACAAATTGTGGCATTTTGGGCTGCAGAGGGATGATGAATAACTCGTGGTCTTATACTTTGAGAAATGTATCTATATGCAAAAATGTTATAAATTTTATGAAGAAAATTTATGTACATTCAGCAAGGCTATGTACCGGTACTGTGGAGGGAAGCGAGGATTTTATTTATGCAGTTTTCTCTAGGAAATACACGCCCATAAGTCTGACCTCATTTCTATTAAAAACGCTGAAAAAATTCTTTACATCTTGGCCAGATAGGCATTTAGAGGCTCACCACAAGGAGTCGCGTAGGGGTTAATGCAGACAAAACAGACCCTATAATCTTCCTAACAAGATATAAGGTCCCAGCGTGGAGAACCCTGACGCTAGGTACCATCGAGCTGTCAATTAAAGATCACAAAGAATAATTGGGAGTAGAACGCCGGTAACGCAATTTATGCATGTAAAAGAAAACAGCAAAAATGTTCAAATTGTAATAAAGAAGTGTCCAGATTATTCAAAAATGCATAAATGTTTAAATACTTTTTGTAAACTAAAAATAAATCAAATCTTCTAATGCAGCCTGTTTTTTATATATAACTCAGAAAATGTATTTGTTTAAACTCTCAGCCATGAAAAAATGAAGCCTTGAAAAATAAAGTCTGTTGTTACTTTTTTAAATTAAAAATTAATATTTCTTGTGTCATTTTTGTTTGTGTATTTGACCACTGTAGTGTAGCGGGTAGCAGTGCGCGCTACCATTCCTCATTGCATGGGTTCGAACGCAGTTTTCGACCAACATCAAAAAATTAAAAACCAAAAAATTTTTTTAATAGCGGTCGCGTCTCGGCAGGCAATAATAAATATCGGAGTATATTTCTGCCATGAAAAACAGCTTCTCATAAAAATACAGTCGGCTTTCCTAGTCGGCGATAACCTGTAGGCCCCTCCTCTTTGGGTGAAAACATCTGAAGCTCCGCCATATTCCACATTTAATCAAAATTTTAAATTTTTCTATGCAATACTATTTTTCCCTCACTTGCGCCGACATAGCGCAAATATTTTTGACAAAAAGTGGCTGATCTTCCCAAAATCTTGTCATAGGTATTAAATTGGAAAAATTTTATTTTAAAGGCATCAGAAGAAAACTGAACCGCTCAGTACAATTATTTAAAGAGCACAAAATATGCGGCATATTCCCATGTTGAATTTAAACTGAAAATAGTTGTGGAGCCTTTAAAATTTCATAGTGAAAAGGTATTAAGTACTTCAAAGAAATAGTGACTCAAATTTAATAATCTTCCTCTATTAAACAATAATACTCTTGACTTGTAAGTAGCGCTTAACAAGACAATGTTGCAGTAACGGTCAAAATAAACACTGAGCAATTCTTTAAAAAAGCTTCAGTAAGAAAAAACTATGAAAGCTGGGTGCACTAATCGATTAATGATGAAAATTTAAACTGAAGTATAAAACGAGAGGAAAAAACACAACGCAGACCTATCAAAGGCAGCGCTGCAAGCAGCAGACACAAACGGTTTCGTAGCAATATGATAGCGCTGCACTCAGAAGAAGAAAGTTATAAGATGCAGCAAGCAAAATACAAGGCGAAAATTAAGAAGGAATGTACAGCGTACAAGCATACATACACCCACTCGCATAAGTAAACAATAAAGTAGCTGCTTAAGATGAGCGCTGAGGTGAAATCATGGAAGGAGCAAACTAAGACGACGCGAAGGAAAAAAAAACTAAAATAAGATAAAATAAAATACTTCAAGCAGCGTTGGCAGCGATAAATCATCGACGCCAACACTTGATGCATGTTGCATGTTGCAATGAGCACTAAAACATTATACTGCCCTGTTACCGTACACCAGTTAACCCTTTGTCTACCGTTCGGATGCAATGGACCCGAAATAGGTCCACATATTAATATGTGATGCTTTTGAGCTCCATTACCCCATTACTTTGGTTATTTTCATATAGGCTATAATTTTTTGTTCATTTTTTTTTTTTAGGTATAATACGTCTTACGTTTCGATATGGAGGCTATGCTGAAATGTTGTATTTAGTTGTAATTTTTAGAGCTTTATTGCACGAGAACTAATGAAAGGATTTGAGATAAAATTATGGCGTTTCAAAGACATAACTCCAAACCTATCGACAGAATAATTTTTGTGAGTAACGAGTTAAATTTCTGTCGTAGAAACCTTTAAAGTGCTCCAGCAGCTTATAATTTGCAGATATAACTTTCATTTCCGGGATATAGGTTCTTTGGAGCAATATAAATATTATCGTGTACAAATTTTATATAAGTTCAACAAATATTTATCATTTTAATGCAAAAATTTTTTGAAAAAATTAGCAATTTTTTTTTATCTGAAAAAATGCTTGAAAACCGCTCGATTGATTTTGTGTTTGTTTTCATTAATCAAGTAAGTAATCTAAGTATGTTTATTTGATTCAAATATATGGGCATAAATAATTTTCCATACAAAATCACTTCGTAATCATTTTGCAAACATGTGCATGCGCTGGAAGTGAGAGAGGGAGACAAAAAGTATATGTAAAGGTGAAGGGGAATATGTAGATGAAGATTATGATAAACATAAAAGTAAAAACAAAGATAAATATAACGAAAAATATGAGGATGAGGATACCGATAAAAGTAAAGATGAAGATAGAGGAAGAAGATTAAAATGAAGGTAATTATAGAGAAAAGGACATAGACAGAGACTCAATCTGGTGACTATTCTTGGGACTAATAGATATAATAATCGATATTTTATCGGTTTTGTTATTGATATTTTTTATCGATTTTGTTACAGAAATCTTTTTCGATATTATTATTGAATTTGCTATCGATATTTTCGGAACTAATCGATATAATAAACGATTTTCTAAAGGATTTTGTTATCAATATTTTAATCGATTTTGTTATCGATATTTTTATCGACTTGGTTATTGGTATTTTTATAGATTTTGGTATCGATATTTTTATCGAATTCGTTATCGATTTTGCTGTCGACTTTGCTATCCATATTATTATCGATTGTGCTATCGATATTTTTATCGCTTTTGTTATCGATATTTTTTTTCTTAGTGTGTGCTTTCGTTTTTGTGTTGGATTTGCTCTTAACCATACCACGTATTCGACGTTTAAATTTGTGTCTCCGGTACAGCCTGCAGACCAAGACGATGGCGCTGGACTTTTCCTTTTTCCGCTAGACCTACATTATTACTTGCATAGGGGTCCATTGGACGCAAATTGTAAGAAGTGCTAGTTTTTTCCGTGGTAGATAAAGGGTTAAGTAGCTGCGTTGGGCTTAGGGCTGCCAACTTTCCGTGCCATTTTTGGCCCTATTTTACATCGAATGACACTTAATTTGTCAGTTAGGCCTTTAGTGCCAAAATGGCACTTTTCAAAAAGAGTAATATTTCAATAAATTTTTGTGAAATCCTTTATGTATACTTCTTTTTCTCAAATCTGTTCAGAAACCTGTTTATTATTTTATTGTTAATTAAAGGATTAAAAAGGATGGCACCATTTTTGGCTTTTTTATTTTTTGGCACTTTTTTATTCTCAATATGGCACCTCATAGCTAAGGAGAGTTGGCAGCCCCGATTGGGCTGCAGCTGCATGAGCAACCGTTTTAATAGCCTTAGCTGATGTCTCTTGAAAAACGCTTCGCCACTGCTGCTACAACACCTCTCTCTGAAAGAACAATGCGGCACGTGAACCGCCTTCGAGGGGAAAATGTCGTCTCTTGGTTTTTCGCTAATATAAGACGTCACTTGGCTGCAAAGTAAATGATAACGCGATGGGAACGAGAGATGGCAAAACTACACCAGACCATTTGATTATAGCAAGGATATCTAAAATATTCGTTTGGTCGTCTGCAAGGGTGGTCGTGCATATCAGTTGTAGCTGGGTAAACAGGAAACTGCTATTTAGTAGCTGCGGATGTTACAATATGATTGGATTATTATTATTTGCTGACCCCATTGCTAAGTGCGGATGGCGATGCAAGACTAGAGAATTCACTTAAGCACAAGGAAAACACAAGGAATAAAGCGCAAGAAAAGATACACTTGGGTAAGTTGAATGCAGCTAATGAGAAAAATTGTTAAAATTAATTGAACCCAAACGCTTAAGTAGATTTGTGTAAGAGGTTTCTGTTATTTTCCATGGCATCTTGTTTCACTGCCGTTAATTTCGTGCCGTTTTTGCCCTTTTACATTGGAATTGTTTTCACTAAAAGTCATGCGTTCAATAATTACTTAATTTGTATTAACATTTTTCTTATACCGAAACGCTAAAGATGATTAAGCGATAGTTAATAAAAAAATATTATTAAGCGCTAATAGTTTTGAGAAAACTACTAACTGCCAAGCATCTCAACGGGTTATTAACATACATACATGTGTATCCGTATATATTTTCATAATTTCA
>NW_016164246.1:10472-32524 GCF_001687245.7 Rhagoletis zephyria | reverse complement strand
ATGGTGTCCTTTTTTGCGGCGAATTTAGTACAACAGCTGTCACAAGTCTGCTTATCCACATTTTTCAAGAGTTGTTTCAAAGACCTACATTTAAAAATAGTGTGNTGGGCCTGATTTTTGAAATCTTTATCGTTACAGGGTTAAAGATGTTAATACAGTTGGCAACCNTTTAAACAATATTTTGCTGTATAACGTATAACTGTTACGGTCCCTGGTTTTAAATCATCTTTTATTCATTAGCGTCGTTAGGGATGTCCAAAACACGCGATCTTACGTCCAAAAATAGAAAGTAAATGGGCCTGATTTTTGAAATCTTTATCGTTACAGGGTTAAAGGTGTTAATACAGTTGGCAACCATGGTGTCCTTTTTTGCGGCGAATTTAGTACAACAGCTGTCACAAGTCTACTTATCCACATTTTTCAAGAGTTGTTTCAAAGACCTACATTTAAAAGTGTTTCAAAATATCTGGAAAGTGTATTTGTGAAAGAAGACTTAAAAAATATTGCTGCAAACAACACATTATTTAAGGTAAGTTCCCACAGTAGCTTAAGGTTTTAAATGCTCTTCCCTTGATTTTGCTTTTTTTCGTTCACTTGAAAACGACGAGTGGCCGTAGAACATTGCTAATTTCGCTTTTGTTTTGGTTCTACTTGAGTAAGCGTTGCCATCTTGTAAATTTTTTGTAAAAAAAACGTTACAGTGGGCGGTAAACAAAATAATCAGGATAAATTCATTATAGTTAATAACTTGTATGCAATCTCAGTATGCGTTATGTTTTAACCCCACATTTCTGCATCTGATCAACCGATAAAACCTGGGTTGATTTATACCCGACCATCGTGAGAGATTTGTAGCGTGGTGGCAGTGCTACATATAACTAACCATCTTTCTGCGTAGTATAGCGCCATTTTCACAGTCATAAGTTAACTACTATGCTACTAATAAAGTACCATTTTTGATTTCACAGTATCAGTTCGACTTNATTTTGCTTTTTTTCGTTCACTTGAAAACGACGAGTGGCCGTAGAACATTTGCTAATTTCGCTTTTGTTTTGGTTCTACTTGTGTAAGCGTTGCCATCTTGTACAGTGGGCGGTAAACAAAATAATCAGGATAAATTCATTATAGTTAATAACTTGTATGCAATCTCAGTATGCATTATGTTTTAACCCCACATTTCTGCATCTGATCAACCGATAAAACCTGGGTTGATTTATACCCGACTATCGTGAGAGATTTGTAGCGTGGTGGCAGTGCTACATATAACTAACCATCTTTCTGCGTAGTTTAGCGCCATTTTCACAGTCATAAGTTAACTACTATGCTACTAATAAAGCACCATTTTTGATTTCACAGTATCAGTTCGACTTATGGTTGACTGCAGTTAACTAATGTACATCCATTAGTTAATCAATAGTTAAAACCAGCTGTTTTTCTAGTAGGTAATAATGNGTTAACTAATGTACATCCATTAGTTAACCAATAGTTAAAACCAGCTGTTTGTCGTTCCCACGACAGCCGGGTCTACGTAATCGGAACGACCCAGATTTATATCTGGCCAAGGACTGTCACTCNTCGTTCCCACGACAGTCGGGTCTACGTAACCGGAACGACCCAGATTTATATCTGGCCAAGGCCTGTCACTCCAGCAACACTCCCCAAAAAGTCTTTGGGGAATTTGTATGCTGCTACAACAACAACAACAACAACAACCAGCTGTTTTTCTAGTAGGTAATAATANGTAGTTTAGCGCCATTTTCACAGTCATAAGTTAACTACTATGCTACTAATAAAGCACCATTTTTGATTTCACAGTATCAGTTCGACTTATGGTTGACTGCAGTTAACTAATGTACATCCATTAGTTAATCAATAGTTAAAACCAGCTGTTTTTCTAGTAGGTAATAATGACTGGGAAAATGGCCCATAGTGAATACTGCACAACACGAATGGCAGTTAAATGCAAACTAGAGAAGAATTTCTGATGGTTCCAAGACAATTTATACAAAATGGTAACGGTTGAGCATAAACAAAAATTTCAATAACAAATAATAGTTGCGTGTCCCAACTTTTCTGGGTTAAAATCTGTAAAACTGTCAAACAGCAAAAGAAGCCAGAGTAAGTTGGACGCACAAAAACTTTTTAAATAGAGTGGCAGCAGCAATTTTCGTACATTTAATTTTTAATAGAGTGGAAACACCAATTTTCCTCCATCTTAACAGTGGCTACACACGACGAACATATCCGCGCACATGCGCGGCTTGCGGGTCATGTTCGTCGTTTGTAGGGCGGTTTGCGAGCACGCTCGCCAAAAATTAAAAAAATTTTGATTTTCAGCGAGCATGCTCGTCGTTTGTAGCGAGCTTTGCGAGCATCGCATTGGAAACAAAAACAACAACCTCATTTTGTGTTGATGCTTGAAGTGTGCACATCGGCGGATAAATGTTGTTGTTCTGGTTGTTTACATGGGAAAGTAGATTTTCGATTTCACATTTCGTCAGGAAAATGGGGTAGAAAAAGCGCTTGCATTGCCACGTTTAACAGCACTTTAACTGATCTTTATGGATTATGCTACACACCACAAATTTGTTGGCAACTATGGCTATTCGTTAGCTGCCAAGATGGCCAATTCGCCGCTTCAGTTGAATTTCTANTTTATTTATACTTTACTTGTATGTACGTACATACATATACTTATAGTAATTTAGCCTCATTTATCAAAAATTCAATTAAATAACATGGCTTAANCGTTTTGCTTTATTTACTTATCCACTTATACATACATATATACGTATATATATACCCTGCAAACAAATTCTCCCGAAATCTTTAAGAGTGTCGGAAATCTGTTAGGATTCTTTTAGAAATCTGTAAAGAAAAACATATGAAGCAGTTGACATNACAAACGACGAACATGACCCGCAAGCCGCGCATGTGCGCGGATATGTTCGTCGTGTGGAGCCACTGTTATATTAACTTCACAAGATTGTTGTGCAGATTTTCATCATCGGAATATTGCAATTAAATACAGAATTTCGTGAAAAAAGTGATTTCTACAAATCTGCAAAAAGGACTTTCTGGTTGTTTACATGGGAAAGTAGATTTTCGATTTCACATTTCGTCAGGAAAATGGGGGAGTAAAAGCGCTTGCATTGCCACGTTTAACAGCACTTTTAACTGATTTTTATGGATTATGCTACACACCATAAATTTGTTGGCAACTATGGCTATTCGTTAGCTGCCAAGATGGCCAATTCGCCGCTTCAGTTGAATTTCTACCGGTATTTGGGTGTGTGTTTTTTCGCATATTCGCTATTTGATTCGCTATTCCTCAANATGTTGTTTTTGTACGATTGCTACAACCTGTAGTTGTTGAATCATGATTTCTACCGGTATTTGGGTGTGTGTTTTTTCGCATATTCGCTATTTGATTCGCTATTCGTCAGATTTTGGATGCAGAAAGCGAAGCTAGAACAAAATAGAAGAGTGGGAATTGCATTTTTTGTTTGAATTGCGTATTAATTCGCTAAAATTTGCCGACAAGAAAGTAAAAGTGAAATTGGAGTATTTCATCCCTGAAATTTTCCCAATTTGGAAGAAGAAAACGGAATATCAGCGCAGTTTTGCGCAAATAATAGAGCAAGGTAAATTGTAATAAAACAGTAAAAAAAATTCATCATTAAATTTTGGAANATTTTGGATGCAGAAAGCGAAGCTAGAACAAAATAGAAGAGTGGGAATTGCATTTTTTGTTTGAATTGCGTATTAATTCGCTAAAATTTGCCGACAAGAAAGTAAAAGTGAAATTGGAGTATTTCATCCCTGAAATTTTCCCAATTTGGAAGAAGAAAACGGAATATCAGCGCAGTTTTGCGCAAATAATAGAGCAAGGTAAATTGTGATAAAACAGTAAAAAAAAAATTCATCATTAAATTATGGAATGGCTTCTATTAAAATTTCATGTAACAATCTGCACCTCCGATATTATATGTACCACATTTGCGTATGAATTTATGCCTATACATAGGTACTTCGAAACGCCTTGACGACGAACATTGCGAAAATAGGAAAAGTGATTGTGACTACGCCAATAGTTACTACAACTATCAATTTCGACGTTTCTAGCATTTCGACGACGGCGTGTAGAAGAGGAAAAAATTGGAGAATTGGAAGAAAAATTACAGCGACAGCGGTAGCGCTCGGAAACAAGGAGGCGCAACGGTGAAAATGAGTTCCTACTCACACGCGGACCCTATCGCGCTCAGCTTCAATGAGACGTGCTTGCGTATGAGCGACGTACAATTACTGCAGGGTCCACACTGGCTGAATGACCAAATACTTTCATTCTACTATGAATATCTGGAAAAGATCAAATACAAAAATAATCCCGATTTGCTATTTGTCGCACCAGAAGTGACACAATGCATGAAACTGATGGACGATGGAGAGTTGGAGACCATACTAAACCAGCTGGAGGCTCCACGAAAGCCATTCATTTTCTTTGCGTTGAACGATAACGAATCAACTCAAGCGGGTGGCACTCATTGGTCACTTTTAGTATTTTCACGACCAGAGAAAACGTTCTTCCATTTTGATTCGTGGGGTAACAACAACTCATTAGCATCACATCAATTTTTTCAACGAATCAAAGATGCATTGAATTGCCGTCAATGTCATATGAAACCAATACGTTGCCTGCAACAGGCGAATGGTTACGACTGTGGCATACACGTTATCTGCATGACAGACAATATAGCCGACAATGTCAATCGGTATGAGTGTGTGGAAGGTGTTGGACCACTGCATCAGGACACAATCAGCGCAAAACGATCAGAGCTGCTGAAATTGATTCTGTCTTTGGGTGGAAAAATTTAGAAATACATTGATGGTGAAATAGCGGATTGCTTTAAAGCGTCAGCAAGCACGGAAAAATATTATTTGTTAATGGCTGTTTAGAGTGGGTTGATAGTTGGAAATGACAGAAATGTACACAAAACAGCCATTTATTTTTTTTTATTAGGAGAGCACAGGGATAGTTATATAGAAAACCAGAGTTAAGAAACGAGTATCTTCTGTGTTGAAAATTAAAATTTCACCAAAACGCATTTGGTGTATTGCTTTCTCGGAATTTCCTTTGTTTCAAAAGAAATCCATTACTTTCAGTTTTTGTTTGAGAAGTAAAGAAACATTAATTTTAAAATGTGAGAATTTTGTAACGCTAATTTGGCTTTGATTACTTGCAAATAAAACTAAAATAAGATTGTAAATCCTTTTGAAAAGGTATTTAGTAATTAAAACTATACACGTATATACATACATACATATATAACATACATAAGTACATATACACATAAAATTAATATTTGAAACTTTGATGTGAAAAAAATTGGGACGCGACATGTTAACAAGTTTTGGATGTTTTATTTTAACTTTTTTTTCATAGCAAAAACCCTGTAAGTCCAAATTTCGAAAGCTGTACAAAATAAAAAAAAAAATCAGCAAAGTTTCATAAAATTTCAAGATTTATAAATTTCAGCGAGTTTCAGAAAAGTTGATCAAAATATCAAACGTTTTATTCAGAATTAAAGAGAAAAATTGTAGTTTTGAACGCATTAAATTTTAGTATAGTAAAGTGCAAGTTTTAAGTTGGTAGGCTTTTTTGGCATTTTATTTTTTTTTGCTGGCAGTGTCATTCGTTTTCTTCCATGCAAATAATGTGCTACTAATTTTTTTGGAGGAAAAGCGTAACACCTTCAGAAGAGAAAAACACCGCCAAAATTCAAGAGTTAGCCAAAACTTGTTAAAATGTTACGTCCCTATTTATTGGCCCCCACCGTCACATATATGCAGATATATAGAAGGCATGTGAAAAAATTTTTTCCACATAGTATAAAGCTCCATTATCTATGAACTTCACTTTTTCTAGCGACAGAAATGAATTACCGCTAAGTTCCTGCTGTTATTAATTCTTTCGTGTATAGCACGAGACAACAAATGCATGAAATATTTCTCGATATATATAAAAAAAAATATTTAGATTCAATATTTTTGTATGTTGTAAGTTATTCATATGCTTCAAATTTACTTCATGCATACACATATTGTATTCCTTAACATCGCATTTTCCTCGCCCTTAGTTATTCGTACATGTATTTTTTGTAATATCGATTTAGTTTTAAACGACATACATATAATTTTTTTTATAAAAATGCATACTAATAAAATTATCTAAGACTTATTGGGTGAAGAGTGTTTATATGCCCCTTTGAAATTTATTCTGTCGAACGAGACTGACACATCTTCAAACTGCCCCTTAATGGATAGGGTGCCCCCGTCCGACTGATTGATGTGATGGTCCGTGTGGTTGATGTTGCTCGTGAGAGAAGGCAGAGATCACCGCTACTCTAGAGATGTGATCGACGGGGTTGGGTAAGACCACAGGACCCTGCGACGTCTACTTAATCTGCCATATAAAGGAGGGCAAACTCGGTGTTATATTTGTAGTGAGAGTGGGACTTTATAGCCAAGTATTGTCGGTAACTATAGTGGACGACCTCGCTACAATCCATATCAATTTGACATTCTTCAACTGCTAGCTCTTTTGCGTCGACGACCGGACGAAAAAAAAAACCGATTCTGAACAGAAACTCTGAGAGTTTTCTCTCTTTTCCCTTTCCTCCTATCATGAATAAAAATTCCCCGAGGATTTTTTATATTAAATGACGGAGTTGAGCTGTCATAAAAGTCAAACAGCTCTTGTGAAGTTCGAATTTTCTCCTCCCAAAATTTCGAGGAAGGATTTATTTTTCGGGAGAAATAAATTCCCGGAGAACAAACTTCCTGGGCTGTACGAGTTTTCCTAAGGTCTCTTATGAGCGCTTGGAGCGCCTCTACGACTGCTATCTTAGTTGTGATATAAAAATTATGCTTTGCGATTTCAATGCAACGATGGGCAAGGAAGGCGTTGCTATCATTGTAGCAGCACTACTAAGCGCCGCCTGGGTCGGTTTGTCCATCAATCGCTGTCGTCAAACTCAACTAAAGGTTGGTCCAAGAAACGAGCTGTTTTGATGGGGTCGCTGTTTTTACCAGCGGTGAGGTAAGGGTAGCCATCGGGAAGGCGAAAGCCTCCAAAGCCATTGGACCCGACTGGCGTCATTCCAGACATCTGGGAGATGGTGAGAGTGGTCCCACTGCTCAAACCGCGGAAACCAGCCAACAAAGGAGTCTTATCGTCCGATAGCCCTCCTTTCCCTGGTAGCGAAGACACTAGAGGCCTTGCTACTCCCGTTTTTTACGAGCCAGCTGGCCCCAGCGAAGCATCAGCATGGATTCCGTAAAGTGTACAGCACAACAACAGCACGTAACGCCATAAATACCCCGATAACTCGCGGCCTTAACCGAAACCGCCCCTGTGAGCGAACCTTTCTAGTAGCTCTTCGTATGCTCTCTGAATCCCACCTCACTAACGTCCCTGTCCCTATGGACAGACCCCGTCGAGGCTGCTCTGTGGCTACTCTATGCATGCCGGGCACTCATTGGCCACATCTGCGTATACTCTGCTCAGGAACTAGTTTAGGCTGCTGCTGTATCCAAAGCGAAGTTGGGCTATTGTGGTGCGAGTCTTCCGAGGCGGAGGGCTTCGACGTTGGGTGGTTGTGTACCCAAAACGGCATTCACAGGTCGGGAATCTATGTCACTCGAGACCGACTTTCTGTGCATGCCGTTCAAGGCCTGTCGGTATGCAGTTAGGTTCGGAGGTTGCTTTATGAACCTCTGGACATCGTCTGTCAGTTCATAGAGATGCCTCCTGACGTTCATTGGCGAGGGCTCTTCTGCAAGCCCTGTTCGGCTGCCCACGTCTTTGACACCCTACTAGGAACTACATGTAGAGCATTGTGTTATGCTTCTTAATGGGAAGCATCTGGACCTCGTCATTAAGGTGGAGTTGAGCTTCGTCCACTGCGTCCTGCTTGTCTCTGGCGACCACATGGGCGCTGCGTCGGGTCCGGTAGTTGGTTGATGTCGGTCTGGACCGCGTCCATATACTTGCCTTCTGACCTGCTTGGGCGGAGACGCTTCCTCAAACAAGGGTCTGTTGGGGTGCTCACGCTGCCCGGAGTCCGGAACGCGTCTTTGATCCTACTGGCCAGGGCCCGGAAGATAATGGTTTGTAGCCCCAGGCTCAATGGCTGTCTTAAGTTTGCAAATAGATCATGTTGATAAAGATGAAATACACGTTTCCAGGGTTTTAGACGTACTTGCGATTCGAAGACTAAANTGAAATTTTTTTCCATAAATGAGCCGTTCACCCTAATGATAAACGATCTGGAAATGATCCAGCTTTCCTCTGGCTCAGAATTAACAATCGTGGTTCTCTCTGAAACAATTTTTCATCCCAACACGCAAACGTTCCTCTCAATCTTAACGTTGAGTTCTCAAACCTTTTGTTCTTTAGCAGAACGTTCCGCAGAATTTTGTTCTTATTTGATCCTCCTTGAACACGTTTTCGATATTTTCGTTCTAAATTTGTTCCCATTGGAAACGTTGGTTGTGTTCAGAAATGCATCAAGCCAAAGCATCAGTCTCATTTACTTCGGTCGGTTTATTCCCCTAAGAGCCCCTATCTACGTTTCTGGAGCTACTTACCTATCCGAGTATTTATACATGTAAAGTCAGTTATGTATTTTCATACGCTTTAGTTTAATTTGTTTCATTTCGTGAACAATATAGACTCGCGTGCGCACATAGAACATATGAATGTATGTATGTTTAATTTATATAAAAATATCTACTTTAGTACACAGTTAAATTCACATACATTTATCTTTAAATACAGTTTAGTGGTAAACTTATTGCAATACCAACGTGTTATCTATTTTACGCATTTAAATGCTTAACAGTTACTTGTAGTATTTGTAGTATGTATGTATATGTAAAGTTACGTGTATATTGAATTACATAAACTTATTCGCATTACATTAAGTTACATCAAAGATGATTATACACATACATATCGGCGTATATTATCTATGTTCCTTCTACAAAAATATTATAATATTCATGTACTTTTGGTACATATTATAAGACCATATGTAATGCATATACAATTACATACATATGTATTTCCTTTAATAACATTACATGTACTAGCATAACAGTTTTTCAGTAAAAATATATCAACCTAGCTTGTGACACCGGCAAGATATTACTACCAGCTGCTACAACAACTACTACTAAACCTTCACTTCTGGACGCGCCCAGCCGCCAAAGGCGCGTTCCAACTCTTCGGCAACTGCCAAGCACAGCCTATCGTTATTAAAGTTGGCAATAACTTGCAGTCCCAGAGGCACACCTTCGCTACCGAGTTGTCCCAGTGGTACGGCAGTGGCGGGGAAGCCCAAAACGTTCACGATGCCTGTGTAAGAAAAGTTAATGGGGCGAAAGATGGGTTCGTTGTGGTATGGTGCAACGGTGGGATGTGTGGGATAGAGCAGAACACCATCATCGCCCAAAAGCTCCTGCATTTCGGCGCGTAATTCATCGCGCTTCTTTACCATATGCTTATATTTGCTCGAACCATACTGCACCTGTGTCTTGTCCATAATGGCGGTCAAAAGTCCGATAAATGTGTGCTTGGAAGCGCCAAAGACCCATTTCACCAATTCAACATAGGGGTTAATAGCCACTTTTAAATCACCCAGTTGGTGAGCGAATGTATAGCCAGAATCATCTTTCATATTGGCAAACCAAATGATGGTCGATTGACGGAATTGCTCCAGTTGCACCTTTTCCACCACCTCGGCTTTTAACTTCTGCCGCAAATGTTGTACGGTACGCTGCATGCCTGCTAATAGATCGGCATCCACTGGCGTCACCAAGCGACCACCGCCGTCGGTCTCCTGATAGAAGAAGCGCACCTTTTGCAAATCGACCGGCTCATCCAAATTCAATTCGGACGCCTTATCACCGGCAATAATTCGTAGCATCGGCTTCAAATCCTCTGCAAAACGTGACATTGGTCCAATGCCGAGAAATGAATTTTGCTCAGCTGTGAATGGCATAGGGAATTGACCCTTATTCGAAACAATTAGCTTGCTGGGCTTATGACCGAATACGCCATTAAAGAATGCCGGCATACGTATAGAGCCGCCAATGTCGGATCCCAGTCCGAAGGGCGAAGCGGCTGCCGATTGTATGCAGCCCTCACCGCCGCTGGAGCCGCCAACTATGCGATTTGAATCGTAAGCGTTACGTGTGCGCCCGTGCACCGAATTGTTGCTCTCCCACCACATGCATACCTCAGAGATGTTAGTTAGCGCGAATGGAATGGCGCCCGCTTGCCGCATCAAAGCAATCGCGGTGGCGTCCTCGGTGGCGCGCACATCTTTCCGCGCATACAAACCGGCAGTATGCAGAAGGCCTGAGGAAAAATGAAAAAGTTTTAGATTAGAATTGCATATGTATGTATAATGCCAAAATAAGATGGGTTTCTTATCATCCACTCATTTTGACAAAAAAGGAAACATGCATAGCTCTGCTTATACGAATATGCCGGAGCAGTCCTAGAACGCACATAACACAAGCTTTGTTTAGTAGTTAAGAGGTTTGTTCAAATCTAGTGAGACCTTTCAAGACAGTCCAATTCGTCAAAGAATTTGTCCCTCACAGTTCTGAAGTTAATTTTCGGAGTGCCGCCGTTTCTGCTTACCTAAAGTTTCGACAAAAATTATTATGCGGAGCTACAAACCTGCCTTTAAGAGTCGCAGCATGCTTAATGCTCATTGCTCGTCAAGACAAGATTTGTTTACCTGCTGTTATTAGTCGCTTTAGCTTTCCCCCCAATATGTGTAACTTCAATAAATGCTCTGGATTTCTTAAGTATTCTCTAAAATCTCTTCTCACGCATACAAGCTGTTTCGCTTTCAGGAATACCACTTGTTAGTAGTATAGAAGTGCTGTCGGAAAAATCGTAGCGATCTTCGTCATTCTTTTAAATGATTTCGATCTAGTCCGTGGATTTAGGGACCTTAAACGCAGCCCTACTGTGTACCTCTAAGACAAATTTTTATTGAAAGAGCTCTGACTGGCTCAACAACTTCGCTGCGCCAACGTTATTTAGGATTCGACAGAGGCGTTAATCAAGGTCATTCGACTCTTCCTGGAGTTAATGCTTACTTCCAGCCTTTCGCTTTAGATTTTTAGGAGGGTTTAGGCCCACCGTCGTAAATACGAATGTCGAAAGAAATGGACGATGTGGTGCCCAGTGAACAGGCTTATTTTTGCCACTTTCAGAGTTCCTTCATTTGATTCATCTTTTATTATCGGCATATTGCCTGTGCTTTTAGCCTATTNGAGGGTTTAGGCCCACCGTCGTAAATACGAATGTCGAAAGAAATGGACGATGTGGTGCCCAGTGAGCAGGCTTATTTTTGCCACTTTCAGAGTTCTTTCATTTGATTCATCTTTTATTATCGGCATATTGCCTGTGCTTTTAGCCTATACTGTGTAGAAATTAAGGGAAGTAAGAAGAACGGTCTACTGCGGCAGAGCTCCATGTCGTAGCAAGTCGACCGTTGCTCTTGGCGTCGGCCCGGCATCCGATGGTATCAAATCTTAATAATCGCGGAAATGATTCCAGAAAGACAAGTCTTCCGTTAGCAGGAATAAGTAATAGCTGTTTTGAGAGTGTTTTACGTTGGAAAAATCCACTTCGCAGTATAAGGCTAACAAAAATAAAATTAGCTCACCTTTCACTGCAATGCAATCCTTTGTCGATATTGGCACACCCAAATATGGTTTCAATTTCTCTAGTTCCTCCTCGGTGTGTTCGCCCGATTTAATTAGCTTATCAGCTTCAGCTGCCTCCTGGAGCGCCTCGTCGAAGCGATTGTCCACACAGCAATTGAGCTTTGGATTTACATCTTTTATGCGACGTATAAATGATTCCAATACTTGCACGCTTGTGAGCTGTTGTGGAATCAAATAATAAAAATAACAAATAAAAAACCAAAAACGACGTTAATTAGAGGCCTAAGTATGTATGTATGTACCTACAATATGCATTTTATTATCTATTTAATTTGAAAACTCACCTCCTGTTTGCGTATTTTACGCGCCAGCGATGTGGCCGACTCGAGCAGTATGGGGTCAGCGATGGCGGGCATTGTTTCACCCTTCACGCCATAGATTAATTGGAAAACTAGGCGTACGATTTTGGTGATAAAATTGAAAAATAATTGAGCTATGAATCCGCTGATTGAGCAACGTTTTTGTGCGCGACGTCTTCTGCCACCACCGCCGCTGACGCTGCTGCTACTACTATGCCGCCGGCTACCGTGGCGTCTGCTCCGCTTCTTCGTCGATTTTTCTTCGTTAATAAATGCATTAGTTTCCGTCATTGTGTTCAGTTACTTAGTGCTTTATTTTTTAAATTTATTATTTAGTTATAGGTATGTTTTATGTTAAAAAATGTAATTTTTGTACTTTCAATAGTTGGATATATGTATGTATGCAGAAATGCCGGAATGTTTATTGTATATATTGCGTCTGTGACCATACGATTTTCGTGTAGAATTGCTACATACATATATTTATAGTGTTCGCTAAAAAAAATACTGTGGAACTGTGGTAAACATGAAATCGAAATGTTGCTTTAGAAACGCTAATACTATACTAGTGGTGGTAGGTTTTTTGCTTTCCTTCACTTTTTCTAATGCCGTTTATTGTTGGTGCATCATTTGCATGCTGAAATTGAAAAAAACAAGAGTTTATGATTTATTGCAAATAAACAAATATGTTCCTTTATATATTTTTTCTCAGTTTGATGTTATAAATACACAATATCAAGCACACGTTTACCACTACAACAAAAGTATTTTTGTTTGTCTGTTAAAATAGGCATTCTGTCCTTTAAGTACCGCAAATTATATCTTTTAATAATTTATAAAAAAAATTTTTTTCTTAGTGTGATTCGTTGAATTTTGTAAACCAAAAATGCTAATTTATTTGTTTTTCTAATTTTTTACATTCAGTGATTTTCTATTTTTATAATACTTTATTGCTTTATACATTTGTTAAAATTTTCTAATCCTTTACTCCCAACGTTTAGGTCATATGCTACTAAAATTTCAAGGGCTATAAAATTGTATACCAAAAATTTTTCTAAAAATTCGGAATAAAAAGTTTGAAATTTTTACTTTTTTTAATTTGTTGAATTTTTATAATTTTTGTGTAAAGTTTGAAATGTGGATTTATATGGTGCTTGTTATATCATGTGCTAGAATTTTGTAAAAAAAAAATAAACATTAAATCAACAAAAAAAGGCGAAACGGGTTAAAATATAACTTACCTTAATCATACAAATGTACATGTGTGCCAATGAAGGGCAAAATTGTGTGTTTTCGAAAAAATCCCTAAAAATAAAACACGAAAAGTTACGAAATATTTTAACAAAATAACGAAAAAGTCTCGGTAAAATCAAACAAATAAATAAATAACACCGCAGTAAATTTTAAGTTTCGAAAAATCCCGAAAATCATGATTGGAAGAAAATAAAAACAAAATTATAACTTTTCTTTCTAATTGTAACTTTTATATTTGACTAAAAAACAAAAAACAAAATTTTAACTTTTTACATTTGACTGAAAAAATAAAAGTGAAATTTTAACTTTTATATTTGACTGAAAAAATAAAAGTAAAATTTTCACTTGTATTTTTTTACCGAAATCAATAAAAGTCAAATTTTAACTTTTATATTTGACTAAAAAAATAGAAGCCAAATTTTAACTTCTCTTTTCGACCGAAGAAATTAAAGTCTAAATTTAAATTTTATTTTTGACTGAAAACATATCGGTGAAAAATAACGATTGATTATTGGCTTTGTTAAAAAAAGAATATCAGTAAGGCGGATTCATCGTTTTAGTGTACTCCCAAAGAGAGAAACACAACAACAACCACATGGAAGAAAAGTTCAAAACGGTCTCTGAATTCACTTCTAACTTAGAATTTTCTATTTACTATCCCTATTTTTGGCTTAAAACTTCAACTTGTGGAATCCCAAACATATTTGTATATGAGCCGTTTTTTTGAAAGTGTCATAAGT
Organism: Rhagoletis zephyria; assembly: GCF_001687245.7. Taxonomy (NCBI): domain Eukaryota; kingdom Metazoa; phylum Arthropoda; class Insecta; order Diptera; family Tephritidae; genus Rhagoletis; species Rhagoletis zephyria. The sequence continues at coordinate 18,420 of NW_016164246.1, read as the reverse complement.
CACTTCACACCCCTTAGGCTTAAATGACCGGTTACTTGTATCTCAACGCGTCGTTTATTCGATCAACCTCATCAACCAAAGGTAAAAAGTTTTGTCATTAGTTTACGACGATAGAACGATTTACAGATATGTATATTCGGTTACAAGTAACCGATCATTTAAGCACAAGAGATATGAAGTGACTTATGCCACTTTCAAACTACAAACTTGGATATGATATATTTATGTAGCTTTACTTTAATTTTTGCTGTTCGACCACCTGTAATTTTACTTGCACAAACACATTTAACACTATTCAATTTCATTCGTACTCGAAAATTCGTTTGGCGAAAATTCGGTATTTACCTTTCAGTCAACATTTTAATGAGAATCTTGTATTTAACAAGCACACCAACTAAATATGTTTTAAATTTTCAGCTTAAAATATGCAAACAAATTTTGACTCGAGCTCGTCTTCTACTGAAACTGAATGGGCTAAAACTGCATACCTACTCAAAAATTTAAAAAAAATTTGGATAAAAAAATTAGATATTTTGATGAAAATTTTTTATTTTTTATAAATTTTCTAAAAAGTTTACGATTTTCACTTACATGGGTTTTGTTATAGAATTTACTATATTAAAAAAAATGTAAATGAAGGAAAGAAAACTTTGTCAAAATTTGTCATTACATTTTACTACTATTTTTGTGAACATAATTCTACATACATACATATGTACGTAATACATATGAACCTTTGTTGTGTTTTAAACTAATGAACTATTATGTTGACAATACTATATGTATTTAAACGTCTATTATGTATTTATTTTTGTTAAATTATGATTTTTATTGTTTTGTACTGATTTTTGATCCCAAGTGTACTGATTATGTCACTAAAATATCTGGCTACCCTATACATATACATATATACTGTAAACAAAACCATACGCATGTATGTACATACATCGAATTATTATAGTTTAATTAATTCATATGAGGCTTTCATAACCGCCTAGAAAACTGTATCGATTTTATTACGTTGCGCAATATCTAAGCACCAATAATCCAAAATATTTATATAAATAACTGTAACCATTCACTTTCGAGTGTGCAATTGTAATAATCTATGTAATCCATACACGTCTCTGATTACAACAAATAAATTGGTAAACGATGATATATTGCATTATTGTAGAATACAAACATCCATAAATGAGTTTGTTGTTGCACATCACTGATTCACCGCGTTTGCATTTGACGCTAGAACGTGTATGTGTGTGTGTGTATGTATGTATGTATGTACATAAATACATTTGAATATGTGTGTGTATGCATTATTAAACAAACAAAAGAATTGCATCAAGAGAAGTGCATCATACAAACAACAATCTAAAGAAAATGAAACTTTAAAGGGAAGTAAATATGATAACAATAGAATTGTCCAAAGTACCACAACACAAAATTTTTTACGTAGAGGCAACTAACTGTGTACATATACTTTTTTATGTTATAAAACAGAAATATCGGACCGTACAAAGCGAATTCTCAAAATGAACTGAGCTAAATAGAGAAGACGAAGAATAATATGGATAAACCAGCAGCATTGGCGATGGCTGACTACAAATGTACATATGGTTACATTGTGTGGAAATACTATGTACATATGTACATATGTACATATGTACATATGTATATATGTTACGTACACACCGTGTCAAAATTACAGGCACACCAATTGAACTACTTTTTTTATAAAAACATAGTTTATTCTTTAAGAAGTACCGTTTCAAACTTTGTGCAGTATTAAAAAAAATAAAACAAAATAAAAAATTAGTAAACATGTCAGGCTTTTTAATTAGACTTCTTAGAAAGATTTGGAGTGTGCAGTTTTGTAGCCCATTTAATTTTAGTACAATAAAGTGAAAGGTTGAAGTAGCTAGGACATACCGTTGATTTTAAGCAATTTTTTTCCTGACGGTGCTGCGCGTTTTCTTCCATACAAAATATGTTCGACGGTTTTTAATATGAAAGAATTGACCAAAAAAATTGCCAAAAATTAAACGTAAGACCTAGCTACTCCAAATTAAAATTGAATGGGAGAAAAACTGCACACTCAAAGTATTTCTGAGGAAGCTAATTAAAAAGCTTGCAATTTTTACGAAATTTTGTTAAATTTTTTTTTTTAATTTTGCACAAAGTTTGAAACTTGATTTATACGCGTTTTGGTAAAAAAAAAAAAACATTACTGAAATTAAAATTAATATACAAAAAATAAATTGTTAAAACTTGTCAATATGTGGTAAGCTTATAATTTTTACACGGGGTCTATATGCATATGTATGTACTTAAGTATAAATGTATGTATGAACACTCATAGCAAAAGCAATGGCTACGACGTAGCACACGAAAGTCGATAGCCTGTTGTTGGCAGATTTCCTCATTCTTCAACGCCAACAGTAGTCATCATACTGACAAAGTCGGCGTCGACGAATCCCCTCATACAGAGGCAGTAAATAGCTGGTAGCTACTCAGTAAGAAATTTGGGCGTAACCGTTTGTGCGCAAGTAAGCATCTTTAAAAAATATACTGCATGTATGTATAATAATTAAATGATTCATGTTTTCACAAAAAAAGCGGGACTTACAGTTTTATGCCGTACATATACAGTACCCTCCTTTTCTTTCTAATTGACCGCAAACAGAAAACCTAGAAAATTGCATCTGTTTTTCACGAAGTTACGGCTATTTCGCAAAACCAAGTGTAGATACGTATATACATATGGGGGTTCTGCCCGTCCCTTGGTCCGACATGGGTGCATGATTACTGCTAATCTTTTCCGACTGGGTAGTTGTGCGGTTTCCTGGGTGTTGGTGTGTGTGGTTGAAAGCCCAAAAATTCCGCTCGACTGACTAGAAAGCTACATATATATGGACATATGCCTGTATATATATATCTGGAACTACATAGTTACTTGTTGCGCACAGCGTCAAAAACTGGTTACTATACTTACTAAATATGTAGTAAGTATTTTTGCTTTGCGTCATTAATGAAAATCGCTAGAGTTGCGTTGTCATGACACAAATTCGCCAATCTGCATTAGCTTCTACAGTAAAACACCTTCACTAACTTTAAAAATTCAGCTCATTAGATTTGACTGTTGAACAAGACTTCCCACACAAACGCAATATACATATGTATGATGGTGTGAGTTTACCCACCTCTGATGTACACTCAAGAATGATAGAATACAAGATTGCGCCGATCAGAGAGGATTTTAGAGAATAACTTTTGTGTGACGTCACACTGGTGCAATTGCGAGAGAGAAATGCCAAAACGTGAGCAAGAATGGAAGAAGAAGAAATGTTGCAAGGAAAACGTAAACAAGTTGCACAAGTGTGACGTCATGCAAACAACGATTCTGTCAAATTAGTTAAGAGAGGAATAGCGGTCCGAGATCGGCGGAACCTTTGTATTCTCTCAATCGTGATGTACACTGATGTACAAATGCAATATTAAGAGCATACTGTTAATGTAAGAGCTTACACCAGCCATGCCCAACGCTGGCAGAACTCCATAAGCAAGTGCTGGACATGCCTGGCTTACACATTCACCAATTAGTTTTTGGGGGAGTATAAGCTGCGTTGCCGTTTGGCTACAATTGTAGCAAAAGTGCTACATTTAAAATGAAAATCTGCAATGATACAATATTTGTAAAAGGGCTACATTTTCAATTCCAAACTTCCACTTAATGCACTAAATTTTAGTAAGCTATAAAACTGCATTCCAAATTGTTTTAAAATTTCTAATTAAAAAGCTTGAAATTTTAATGAAACTTGGGTTGCTTTTTATTCATTTTTATTTCATTTGAATATATTACATTTTTGGCTACTAATAAAATTTACTGAGTCGCAGCACTGAGTATAAGTCGTTGCTAAGATATAAATCTGGATCGTTCCAATTGAAGATGGCATCGGGAGGAGCAATTCTTAGCTGTCTAGAACACTACTATAAAGCATGTGGTGTACAGACATGTTAGTACAATAAAAAGTTGTTGTATTGTATTCATGCATTTCTAACAGCCACATAGGGCATACATATGTCATGTGCAAATATGCAACCATAAAATAAAAATGTGTAGATAAATAACCGCCGTTATTAAATAAATAAATTTCCGTTGGCTGTGACGCAGCAAAGCAAAGTAATTAGCCGGCAATAAAAACAGCAACAAACTAATTTTAATTGGGCAAAGTGTTTATAAACAATAGAGTATTAACTGCTATATCTAGTGTTAGAACGAATTTTATTTCAATAAAAATAATTATTCTCAAAGTAAATACATATGTGTACAAACATATGTACATTAGACTGCATCGCCAAAAAAAGTTGCGGGTTTTCCGCGGGGATTACAAAACTTATTATATTGGAGGCTTCCCCCAAAATAATTCGGAAAAATATTAAATTTTACGTGAGCTGGACCGATTTTAAAATACCTCTAAAAATTGAGTTTTTTATAAATAAAACTAGTTTCTTCAGATGACAAACCAGTTCAAGCCTAAAAAATTTGCATACAAATACATTTTTTTTTCAACGGAATCATAATAATGAGATTTTTGATGTTGTTTTTTAAACTTTTTTCAAATATTGGTTTAAGAAAAACTTGAATCGGTAAGGTATTTCTTTTTTATTTCTTTTTCAATTTTTTTTTTTTATTATGAACACGTCTTAATTCTACTTGGAATAACGCTCGTTCATCTTAACTTTCTCTTTTATACTTTGAATGAGTTCATTTAACGTTAACGAGTTAAACAACGTTATCGACACCCTACCTATAACATGTGATCGATAAAGCAGTCGATGTGCTCAACTGAAGGATGTACCTGCAGTTAGCGTTAACTAGACTGGTGTGACCGGCCCATAGGCAAAGTTTAGGCTGAGTTATTCCTGTTTATCTTAAACCAACTTGAAAAAAGTTCGAAACAGCATCAAAAACCTCATTATTGGGATTCCGTTGAAAAATATGTTTGATTATTTTTACGCAAATTTTTTTTGCTTAAATCAGTTTTGCTCTCTGGTTGATTTTATTTTTTTTTTTCAAAAAATACTTAAAATAAATTATTTTTCATAAAAAACTTAATTTTTGGAGGTGTTTTCAAATCGGTCCAGCTCATGTAAATCCTCATATTTTCCGAAATATGTATATACATATGTAACTATAGGCGTGTTTTATTTGGCGAGAAACTTAAGCTATTAGCTTGTTTTGTATGGAAGACTTAGAAACAATTAGTTGTTTATTTACACATTTCCAGTAAAATCCAGTAAAAATTGATACAAATTTTAATGTTTTGGCGTTTTCGTACGCAAAAACTTGTAAAGTAGGGGAAATTGAGAGAGCGAGAATGACAGCTGAAGTTGCAAGTTTTCACTGGATTTCTACGAGATAAATTTTCAATTGTAACAATTTGTGGGTTTTATTGTTGAAACTGACAAAATTAAACTATTTAAATATAAAATATATTGTTTTATTAGGAATTTGCTGTGAATAAACAACCAATTTATCAACTGTTCATGAAACTTGCAAATTTGGATATTTTTTCTATGAGAGCGATTTCTCAGAAATTAAGTTACTTACTGGAGAGTTGCTGGCAAGTTAGTAGATAATAAAATATTTGGTAGTGTAGGTATATGTATAAAGTTTGTGCACGTAAAATTAACGAAGTACTTAAATGTTAATGTTAATATGTGTGAATTTCCAACGCAGGCATGTCTTTCTAGGAATCCGAAATTTAGTGTTGATTTGGACTTTGCACCCAAATTTGCCATACCTAACTTAAATTGTTCGAGCAAATACTCCATTAGCAATATTGTGTGTATGTATGTACATATGTACATACATATATATCTGTGGGCATTTGAAAGAAGAACTTTAGTCTAGCTTTCACGGATATATGTACGTATGTCAATAGAGCTTTTTACCGCCTTTTACTTTTATTTAAGAGAAAACATCAATTGTTGAAAGCAAAAACTGTTTAAAACGTTGTGGAGTAGCGAAAAAATGTGTACGTTATGTCGACATATGCTGTTTATTTAGTTCCAGCAATTTGTTTTTCGCACTCATAATGTACAAAGGCATGTACTATTTACTTATGTATGTATGTTTGTATTTTTGTATGTATGTATACATATTTATATGGGCAATCTCAGAAATAATCAACCAAAAACGAAAAAAATGTATGCAATTTAAATTCTCACATTATTTTATTTTATTTTTATTTATGGCCTTATAACAATTATATTCAACATTTTTACTGAGCTTGAGGCCGGTTTTGATGAAAAAACTATTGTTACTTTTCCACAATAAGTGAGTAACGTCCGAAAACAAATTTAGAGAGCAAATACACCGCTACTAATTAAAAAAAAACTTTTACTAATTTATTCCCGTATGTACTTACGTTTATCATACAAATTGTTTAACTTCTAATTTGTAAAATGGAAAGAGACGTCCAAACGTAACATACAAAACGCTACCCTGTGGGAAATGCACTAGTGCCGAACTGGTTCAGTACTAGAGAATTTAGAATCATGACACACTAGCAAATTTCAGATTGCGATATCCTACGAAGTATCAATTGCGCCCGCTACATCCATTTTTCGATAGTTCCGAACCACTTCTAAATTCGCCACTTTAAATATGGACTTGTAATGACAAGATTTTTTTTTTAATTTTTTGGGATTTATCACATTCTCAGTGACTGTTTTGGACTTAGCAAATTTGCGTATCAGTGAACAGAAAAGGTTAGAAATAAAAAAGGTAGTTTTGAAAACGAGGCACTTCTAATTGGTCTTGCCTTTTGCATCAAAATATATTGTTTTTAGATAAAGTGCACTTAGCGCAGCTTTTAACTCTTGCGTAGGTAAAAAGGCCCTAACTCACTTCATCTCCAAATACCTCATTGTGCAACTCTTACTTAAACCCTAATAAAATTAAAAAAAAACAAGTACAATTAGACACAATATTCAACAAAAATTTCATAATATTTTTAACTATAGTCGAACTTTATAACTCGAATCACCATTATCCAATCAAAATAGTTCGATTTATGGAGACTTTGAGGTATAGAATATTAATTGTTTTTTTTTTCAAGAACTACAATTATGCAAGATACTAATATAACCATTTATTAATTCGAAATCAAGTTTCACATGTAAAAGTTACAACGAATTAAAATAGTCAGAAATGAGAGACTGAAAACCTACTTTACTTTTGGTGTTTTCAGTAAAAAGAGATTCTAATTTGTTCAAAGCCTTATAGTAATCGTCATTGGTAGTGCCATTCGTTTGCCAATAAATTTGTATAAATTCAAACATCTGAATCAATCTCTAACGTCATCATTTGAAGGCTGGTGAATAATTTCATCCACTGAGCCCCCATCATCACTTTTCATTGCTCCGAAATTCGAAATCCCTTTCATCAGCGTTAAAAATATCGCATTAATTATACTTTTCCTAGTAAAATTTGCAGAATTTTAGTTTTCCATTTCTCGCAGTCTTCGTCACGAACGTCATTACTCTCACAACACACCATTTTATGGCTCACGGAATGCCTAAAATAATACAAGTAGTATCCACTTTGAGCAAACAATTTATTAATTACACATCTTGTTTGGTAGCTCTGCTTCCATTTATGAAGCCAATCGTGTTGCTTTGTTTAAACGTTGGTTTTTTCATTTCCTTGTTGTGTCCAGAAGTAGCATCAGTTTCAAAGTTATTATTGACTCTTTATTTTTTTAAATTGTAGAAACCGTGTTCGTGGAATCCAGATTTTTCAGCCACTTTTTATTCCTTTTCCCACTTTCAATTTCTTTGATTAGTCTAAATTTTTCTTCAATAGACAAACACTTTAAAACACGTTTCGACGTTATGCTAATATTTAGTCTTTACGAAGATACTATTCAAACTGATTAACAAA
>NW_016164246.1:4257-10178 GCF_001687245.7 Rhagoletis zephyria | reverse complement strand
TTATGTATACATTTGTCTATATCTATCTCGATTCGTTTTGGCTGTTACAAACAACCGTTATGTGAACAAAATTAATATACCCTTGTGCACAAGTGCGCTCGGGTATAATAAAAATAAAAATACCACAATAAATACATAAATTATGTAAGAATACAAAGACACATTATTTATCAGAATCATTGTCTCTTACACACTGAAAAAAAGTAATGAAAACTCTCAAAAAAGCAAAATCGCTACTGCGAAATAATGGTTTGAAAAACCGCATAAATTCAAATCCGCATAAAAAAAAGCCGTATAAAAAGGGACCTAAGTGTATGTCATATATGTAGGCACATACATATGTACACATGCAAGTATCTATCTGAAAAAACTCGTATTTCTTCAGAGTTGAGGAACAAGTACTTACTTTACAAACAACACACAAACACATACAGTGACGAGCAAAACTGTAACATGGTTTAACACTTTTTGTTTCAGCCACCGCTATATTTCCAAGTTCTAACGACTTTCATCCTTTTGTTGAATATTCTTGTTGGTACATCCCTACTCCCTCTCTCATAATGATTTGAAGTCAATACAACAACAATAAAAAAATCAGCAGACAAAAATGTAAATTAAGGCAGATGTTACAGTTTTGCACTCATATATTTTAAAGAGCTTTTAACAATTTCCACGAAAAAAAAGAACTACTAACACAATGTTCAGTACTCTTTTGCCTGTTTCAGTTCCTGGATGTGATTTGGCATACCTTATTTGTATCTCTGTAAAAATTCTGGAGGTATATCCTTAGTTTGCTTTCACAGCTCATGTACTCGATTTTACGGACTTTGATACTTATTAAGCTGTGCTTTTAGTTGATTTCGCAAATTCTCGATGAGATTCAAGTCCGCGGTTTGTAGAGGTCATTTCAAATTAGCAAATTTTTGCTTTTGTATCCAGTCTTTGCGAACATATGCAGTATGTTTTGGGTGATTTTTCAGCAGAAACTCTCATTTTTCGACTACATCTTGCAAATTTTGTTGAAATATGAACAGATACTGTTCCTTACGCATAATGCGTACTAACGGACCAACAAAATTTTTGAAATACAACCCCAAACAATTAAGATCCTACCACTGTGATTCACAGTTTGCAGTACATGATGCGCTTAGGCTTAATTTGGGTCTTTGAACCAATACCATGCCCGACCATCTGATTGAAAGCGATTAATTTAGTCTTGTCCGACCAAATAACATTCAATTGAAACTTAAAAATATGTTTTTTATTGCATTCTGAACGGCCTAACATATCCCAATAGGCAACGGTTCGGTTTTCGTGCGATGCATCGAAATGCTGCCACACTCGCACATGTATTTTGATCAAAATGATCTTTTGATCTTTTATTATGCCTTAGCGTTCAATTTGGCAATTCTTCGCCTCGCTATCTACTGATTTGCATTCAATTTTAATACCTTAAGCGCTTCTGTAATAGTGGCTGCATCGGTACTTGTTGCTAAGTTCACAAGATATCGTACCGTAATATTTTTTAACAGACTTCCTTTGTCCTTGGGAACACTTTAGGCTATATTTTTTCCAACTCTTAACATTTTTAAGTACCAAATTCAAAATTTTTTTGCCACTTTTCGTGCGTTTCCGCCTTTCCGCAGTAAATCTATTATTTACATTTATGGTTCCTGATTAACTATGTTATTTACTGGTGATCACTTCTTCAATAAATTACAATATAGAAAGAAGTCATCTGACTTCCAACTAAGTAAAAGATAACTGTCAAATGAAAAACTGAGAGTGAGTGCAAAACTGTAACATCTGCCTTAATTTACATTTTGGTCTGCTGGTTTTTTTATTGTTGTTGTATTGACTTCAAATCATTATGAGAGAGGGAGTAGGGACGTACCAAGAAGAATATTCAACAAAAGGATGAAAGTCGTTAGAACTTGGAAATATAGCGGTGGCTGAAACAAAAAGTGTTAAACCATGTTACAGTTTTGCTCGTCACTGTATGTATGTAAAGTGGCGAAAAAATGAATGGGGACGAAACATTTTAGCATCCTTGGCTATTTTCGATTATTTAATGTTTATTATTTTTTTTTATGAAAGTGTAGCTAAGTCAAAATTTCAAACTTTTTACAAAAATTTGCGAAATTCGAGAAATATTTCCTCAGAGTTTTGAGCTTTTTAATTAGGAAGGTGTTGTTAATTTTTTCAAAAGAAAAAATCGAATTTAAAAGTTTAAAATTTTGATCAACATTTGTTAAAATTCGGCAAAATTTTGTAAATTTTCCAAGAATTTCGATTCAAACGAATTTTTTTAGATATAAAGCTATATTTTCATAAAAAAATTAAACAAAGAAAAGCAGCCAAAACTTGCTAAAATGCATTTTCCCTATTTACATTCTCGGCACCTTATATATATACACACATACATACATATATGGGCTACAATGAACAATAAACAAAGAATTTTTTTGTGGGGCAATGACATGCGAAAGAACTGCAGTTGCGAAGTTGCCAGATTCTGAAACTGAGAAAGGAGTACATTTGTATTCTCGATAGAAAAAAGCAGTACAAACATAAAAACGCAGTACATTTTTTTTAATTTTTTGTGCAATTTCTTTGTTACAAATTACCGCTTATTAAAAAATTAAATTAAAAGTTGCTAAATCAGCATAGAGAAAAACTACCAATAAAATAGAACAAAACCGACTCCATAGGGTTTTTCAAAAGGACATTATTTTTGTATCGAGAGGCAAAATCTTATAAGTGTGTAAATAAAATCATCAACAAATTCTTTAGATTTTTATCAGGTAACTTAATTAAAAGCTAACAAATTAAAACAAAAAAAAAATGAATTGAAAAATAAATCATTTGCATACATAAATGAATTAAAAAAGACATCTCATAAAATTAAGTAATTTTTATTTTTAATTTTTTATTTTTTTTTTATATGCAAGCAAGTGGATTTTCTCTGCGAAATGTGATTTTCAAAAGAAATTTGGCCACAAAACCCATTTCCATTCACTCTTTTTACGAAAATTATAAAAAGTCAACACATTTTCATTAAAATTTCAAACTTTTCATTCACAATTTTCGTAAATTTTAACTTAGTTTTAGTATAATACCCGCGTTGATTTTAAATACTTTTTTTTGCTGGCAGTCCCCGGTATTTTCTCAAAAAACAAAGCAAATTTCGAGCACTTCAAACACAAAAGTTTCCTAATTATTCTGATAAAACAGATAAAAATTTGTCTTATAATTTGTTGAATTTTTATAAATTTTGTATAGTTTGAAACTTTGATTTTTACAGTTTTTTTTGTTAAATAAGTTATATTTTAATTTAAAAAAAATTATTAAAATTAAATAAATGGAAATTATTTTGAAGAAACTTGTCAATTTATGCACGTTATTAAAGTTGATATTAAAATCACAATAGTCTGCCTTATCCTGAGTTTCGCCTACAAAAAAAAAAAATCACCCGAAAATTATTCATCCACCCATAGTAAAACCATGGAAAGCAAAAGTGAAAAGCGAACCGTTTAGGGGAAAATGAAACTCATGATAAGGCTGAGTATGTCGATTTCCAACAAACTAATGATACAAAATCACCCCTGCCTGCCGATACCATTGTATGAAGGTCAAGTTTGTTTTTATTCATATTATTCTTCCTCCAATGAGTCTTCATAAACGCCACTGCGGCTGTGGCATATACATACATATGTATGCATGTACATATATACATATAATACATACCGTATGTTTGCATGTATGAATCTACATACTTATGTGACACACCTTGNTATAAATTTTGTATAGTTTGAAACTTTGATTTTTACAGTTTTTTTTGTTAAATAAGTTATATTTTAATTTAAATAAATGGAAATTATTTTGAAGAAACTTGCNCTTTGATTTTTACAGTTTTTTTTGTTAAATAAGTTATATTTTAATTTAAAAAAAATTATTAAAATTAAATAAATGGAAATTATTTTGAAGAAACTTGCCAATTTATGCACGTTATTAAAGTTGATATTAAAATCACAATAGTCTGCCTTATCCTGAGTTTCGCCTACAAAAAAAAAAAATCACCCGAAAATTATTCATCCACCCATAGTAAAACCATGGAAAGCAAAAGTGAAAAGCGAACCGTTTAGGGGAAAATGAAACTCATGATAAGGCTGAGTATGTCGATTTCCAACAAACTAATGATACAAAATCACCCCTGCCTGCCGATACCATTGTATGAAGGTCAAGTTTGTTTTTATTCATATTATTCTTCCTCCAATGAGTCTTCATAAACGCCACTGCGGCTGTGGCATATACATACATACATATGTATGCATGTACATATATACATATAATACATACCGTATGTATGCATGTATGAATCTACATACTTATGTGACACACCTTACAATGATTTTGTTATACAAATGTTTAGTTAAAAACTAGCACTTTAACGATAAGAAAAACATTGATGCCGGTCGAGCGGGCAACATCGTGTTCTTTATTGGAAATACAAAACGCTTGCCAGTTATAAGATGTGTGATACGATTGTAGATATAGTGGTATAAGCGTCTGGGAAAATAGGAGACCAAAGATATTCATTAAAAATTACTGACACTCCGATACATTGCATAACGTTTTGTTTTTTTTTACATACTTCAACTTATTTTCATAAAACTTCAATTCATATTTTCATAAAATAACTATACACTAGTTTTCATATTTTGCACTAAAATCAGCAGAATTCGCTTATCATTCCGTTTTCTGGTGACAGCCATTTTTTTTGAGGCGATTATTCCCACTTCCACCTACTTCCTTTTCCGCAATCTTCTGGCAAGTAGTTTACACATCAAAACACTCACACACAGAAAAAATAAATAAACTACTAAATTAAATTAAATAATTTAGAGTTGCTCCCAGAAAACAACGAATTTGTATGTATATGCTTGTCATATTTATTTAATTTAAGAAAAATCCAACTCACATTTCATCAACGCAACGATTCGTTTAAAACTGAATACACTGCTAGCTAGAAAAAGCAAAAATGCTAAAAAGAACGAGCATATAAAACACAGAGGAAAGATTAATTTACTCGTTAAGTGTGACCAGTGTTACCGGAATTTTTTGTTACTTGATTAAAGCACTTAAAACGCCATTTTTAAATATAAGAGTTTTTGATAAACTCCAGCCTGAAGAAATTAGAAAAAAAGCGCCAGAGTTCTCAAATTAGTACTACATTGATACATACATACTTATAAGTATGTACCATATGTATACTCATAAAAAATTATTTCCGCTTATAATACTGTAGAACAAATATGTAACGGAAATGCACGTTCGGATGTGAACATTGCGAAGAACGGCAAGCATGTTTATGAAACTGAAAAATAAAACCTTTTTTCGCTTTTTTTGCCTCAGCTAAACTCGCGAAATGTGTTATACGTACTATAGAGTTTTAAGTTAACACATTTTAAAAATTTATTTAAAATTCTCCATCTTATCCTGCCTTTAGTTTAGAGTACAAAATGTCCGATGCGAACAGCAAATCGCCCATGAACAATCTGCAGCTACCAATTACAGCGCAAACCGGGCAAATGCTAGCGCCATCCACTACTGCTCCACAGAAATTGAACTCCGGTTCCGCGACGGGGAATCCGCGCAATAAATGTGCGCTCAAGCCGGGTCATTCGCTTATGGATTGGATACGACTTGGAAATTCAGGCGTAGATCTAGCGGGTACGTGCGGTCGTGTAACACCAGTAAGTAGTGAGGAGTTGGCGCGACATAATACACGGGAAGATGCTTGGATGGCCATACGTGCCAAAGTATTTAATGTGACTCGCTACATGGACTTCCACCCGGGTGGTTAGTATTAAGTACACCGAGGGAAAAAACAGTCTAAAATCAAGAAAAGCGGTCTTAAT
>NW_016164246.1:0-4157 GCF_001687245.7 Rhagoletis zephyria | reverse complement strand
CGATTCGAAGACTAAACCGTGGCTCGGGACAATATCTTGTTGAAGCAAAGATACGCATCCAACTCTGTGTGGAAAAAGTGATCGAAAGAGTTTGAAATATGTGAGTGCGGAGAGCTCAAAACGCTGTGTTATGGCAAAAAAACGCCCGCACATTTTATCAGAAATTTAGGCGAATAATTAACACCGCATGAATTAGGGCCGCCTGATGAGATTATTTTTTGAAGCACGGCAGAAGGCCGTCAACGTGAAAACAAATTTTGTGCAACAATACTGTGGACTGCGTAGATGGAGTTGGACTGCTAGGGACTATGTTTTTTGAAAGCCGCCAACGCAGAGAGAAGTTTGGAGCAGCAATGATGTGAACTGCGTAGCCGGGGTTGGTCTGATGATCGTTATTTTTTGAAGCACATCAGAAGATCGCCAACGCGGAAAAAAGTTGAACACAAAAACACTATGGATTGTGTTGCCTGAGTTGGACTAAGGGGTTTTTTTGTAGGCCGCCAACGCTGAAAGAAGTTCGACGCAACAGTAGATGGATGGAATCAGTACCGCGTGAATTAACCGTCTTATTATTTCATCGGCGGTTTAAGTTTATTTTGCGAATGAAATAAGTACAAATTTAATTTTGTCGTCTGTGTCGTTTTGTGATCGAAACTAAAAGCCGTTCCGAAACGAACGAACCGAAAGAGAACCAAACTGTCGAGAACGTTCTCAATGGGAATTATATAAGAATAAAACCCTGTGGAATGTTCACAAAGAGAAAGAAATGCAAACAATACTTTCGGGAACATTTCTAAGAAAACAAAGTGGGAACAAAAGTCTAAGGAACTTTCTCTCGAAGAACATTTTGGGAACTAAAGTCTGAGGAACTTTCTGATAGAGAACGATACGGGAACAAGTCTTCTCATGATCGATTCGCTAACAATGGAAGCGAGAAACAATTTTTTCTCAAACTAATGGATTAAAATGTTTCAATATTAAAATTAATCAAAAAAGAACTGAAAGATGATTATGCAAACAAATTGAACGAAAGACTTAAGACACGAACTTTTCATTTTTCATTTAGTAATAAAATCATTAGCACAATAAGATCAAAAGAATGATCTTTTATAGCGCAACAAAAAATTCATAACAGCACATACATATAACTAAAACAGCAAAAATTACTTAAGACTAAATAAAAGTAACATAATATAATTAACAGAGTAGTATTTTTAAGTGAGTTCTACAATTCCAGGACATATACTTAAAATAAGACTTAATTAAACAACAAGTACGTCTAAAACCCTGGAAACGTGTATTTCATCTTTATCAACATGGTATATTTGCAAACTTAAGACAGCCATTGAGTCTGGGGCTACAAACCATTATCTTCCGGGCCCTGGCCAGTAGGATCAAAGACGCGTTCCGGACTCCGGGCAGCATGAGCACCCCAACAGACCCTTGTTTGAGGAAGCGTCTCCGCCCAAGCAGGTCAGAAGGCAAGTATATGGACGCGGTCCAGACCGACATCAACCAACTACCGGACCCGACGCAGCGCCCATGTGGTCGCCAGAGACAAGCAGGACGCAGTGGACGAAGCTCAACTCAACCTTAATGACGAGGTCCAGATGCTTCCCATTAAGAAGCATAACACAATGCTCTACATGTAGTTCCTAGTAGTGTGTCAAAGACGTGGGCAGCCGAACAGGGCTTGCAGAAGAGCCCTCGCCAATGAACGTCAGGAGGCATCTCTATGAACTGACAGACGATGTCCAGAGGTTCATAAAGCAACCTCCGAACCTAACTGCATACCGACAGGCCTTGAACGGCATTGGGCTATTGTGGTCCGAGTCTCCCGAGGTTTTGTCTCTAAAAGTTACTGACGAGTAACGACCACTCAGATAATTCTCCGACCACCGTTGGAGTCTTTGTGGGAGAGAAGAGGCGTCTATGTCTTCTAGTAGCGTTAAATGGCTGACAGTGTCGAACGCCTTATGCAGGTCCAGCGCTACTAGAATGGTTCTCTCACAGGGGCGGTTTCGGTTAAGGCCACGAGTTATCTGGGTATTTATGGCGTTATGTGCTGTTGTTGTGCTGTACACTTTACGGAATCCATGCTGATGCTTCGCTGGGGCCAGCTGGCTCGTAAAAAACGGGAGTATCAAGGCCTCTAGTGTCTTCGCTACTGGGGAAAGGAGGGCTATCGGACGATAAGACTCCTTTGTTGGCTGGTTTCCGCGGTTTGAGCAGTGGGACCACTCTCCCCATCTCCCAGATGTCTGGAATGACGCCAGTCGGGTCCAATGGCTTTGGAGGCTTTCGCCTTCCCGATGGCTACCCTTACCTCACCGCTGGTAAAAACAGCGACCCCATCAAAACAGCTCGTTTCTTGGACCAACCTTTAGTTGAGTTTGACGACAGCGATTGATGGACAAACCGACCCAGGCGGCGCTTAGTAGTGCTGCTACAATGATAGCAACAACGTCTTCCTTGCCCATCGTTGCATTGAAATCGCAAAGCATAATTTTTATATCACAACTAAGATAGCAGTCGTAGAGGCGCTCCAAGCGCTCATAAGAGACCTTAGGAAAACTCGTACAGCCCAGGGAGTTTATTCTTCGGGAATTTATTTCTCCCGAAAAATAAATCCTTCCTCGAAATTTTGGGAGGAGAAAATTCGAACTTGACAAGAGCTGTTTGACTTTTATGACAGCTCAACTCCGTCATTTAATATAAAAAATCCTCGGGGAATTTTTATTCATGATAGGAGGAAAGCGAAAAGAGAGAAAACTCTCAGAGAGTTTCTGTTCAGAATCGGTTTTTTTTTCGTCCGGTCGTCGACGCAAAAGAGCTAGCAGTTGAAGAATGTCAAATTGATATGGATTGTAGCGAGGTCGTCCACTGTAGTTACCGACAATACTTGGCTATAAAGTCCCACTCTCACTACAAATATAACACCGAGTTTGCCCTCCTTTTCATGGCAGATTAAGTAGACGTCGCAGGGTCCTGTGGTCTTATCCAACCCCGTCGATCACATCTCTAGAGTAGCGGTGATCTCTGCCTTCTCTCACGAGCAACATCAACCACACGGACAATCACATCAATCAGTCGGACGGGGGCACCCTATCCATTAAGGGGCAGTTTGAAGATGTGTCAGTCTCGTTCGACAGAATAAATTTCAAAGGGGCATATAAACACTCTTCACAAATAAGTCTTAGATAATTTTATTAGTATGCATTTTTATAAAAAAATTTATATGTATGTCGTTTAAAACTAAATCGATATTACAAAAAATACATGTACGAATAACTAAGGGCGAGGAAAATGCGATGTTAAGGAATAGATGTTAAGGAATGAAGTAAATTTGAAGCATATGAATAACTTACACACATACAAAAATATTGAATCAAAATATTTTTTTTTTATATATATCGAGAAATATTTCATGCATTTGTTGTCTCGTGCTATACACGAAAGAATTAATAACAGCAGGAACTTAGCGGTAATTCATTTCTGTCGCTAGAAAAAGTGAAGTTCATAGATAATGGAGCTTTATACTATGTGGAAAAAATTTTTTCACATGCCTTCTATATATCTGCATATATGTGACGGTGGGGGCCAATAAATAGGGACGTAACATTTTAACAAGTTTTGGCTAACTCTTGAATTTTGGCGGTGTTTTTCTCTTCTGAAGGTGTTACGCTTTTCCTCCATTTAAAAAAAATTAGTAGCACATTATTTGCATGGAAGAAAACGAATGACGATGCCAGCAAAAAAAAAATGCCAAAAAAGCCTACCAACTTAAAACTTGCACTTTACTATACTAAAATTTAATGCGTTCAAAACTACTACAATTTTTCTTTGATATTTGATCAACTTTTCTGAAACTCGCCGAAATTTATAAATCTTGAAATTTTATGAAACTTTGCTGATTTTTTTTATTTTTGTACAGCTTTTGAAATTTGGACTTACAGGGTTTTTGCTATGAAAAAAAAGTTAAAAAAAAACATCCAAAACTTGTTAACATGTCGCGTCCCAATTTTTTTCACATCAAAGTTTCAAATATTCATTTTATGTGTATATGTACTTATGTATGTTATATATGTATGTATGTTATATATGTATATATGTATATACGTGTATAGTTTTAATTACTAAATACCTTTTCAAAAGGA